>NW_025422242.1:0-103526 GCF_011764305.1 Mustela putorius furo | reverse complement strand
CAGTCACCCTTGGGCAGTGATGGAGATAAGGTCTAGGTTCTGAAGACTGAACACTGAGGTAGGGAAGAGAGTGGCTGACCTCAAAGCCAATGGCGGGTCTGATAAGCTCAGTGTGCGGTCAGCTGTCATGGTGTTTTTTTGCCCCGAGGTCTGAGGCTCAGTTTTCCGACAGTGCAATGAGTGCCCAGGGTTACACTATATATTTTTGGGTGCATTCGAGTGGCCGTGTAGGTTATTATCTGAAGAACTCTTTCAGGATATGAAGAATGAGAGCGAGTCGGAGGCGCGTGCCTCAGGCTTTTTGTCTCTGGATGTTGTATCAGCGATGGCCGTGGAATATTGGGGAGGCCTCATGGGCCATGGACGAATCTTGCTCTCTGTGGATTGTGGCCTGATCCGAATTGTTTTCGGTCAATCTGTGGGATGGGAGGATCCTCTTTTCAGATTTGATACTTCAGGGTCCCACCAAAAGAGGATTTCCAAAGCAAGAGCCCCTGGGGAATAGTGAAGGGACAACCCGAACTACGGTTAAAAAAATTGGGGCCTAGGGGCATGGACAAGCCCAGTATGCTGTCTCTCCATCCAGCCACTGAGAGGCCTTTCCTGAGGGACTGGGCTCAGGCTGAGGGTCACACACTGTGTGTGTTGTGACCAATGTGGCCCTCAAGCATGGGGGGGGGGGGCCTCAAGGGCCACACTGGTTTCAACTACACTGAAAACTTGGACAACATGCCAACCACAAGGTTCTTGCCATGGGGAAAGAGTTCTGATTTCTGCATCATTTTCAAACCCGGGCGGTGATTGGAGATAAGGTCTAGGTTCTGAAGCCTGAAAAAACCGAGGTTGAGAAGAGATGACGACCTAAGGCCATGGCGGGTCCGATGTGCTCATTGTGCGGCCAGCTGTCTGGGTAGGGCCCGGAGGTCCAGGCTCAGGCTGTGTCAGAAAGGGCATTAGTGCCCACGTCCAGCCTATATATTTGGGGTACACACCCGAATGCCGTGCAGGTTGATCCACATTGGGGGTTTCTCTGGGTAGCCCCAGAGGGCAATGTTTTTCTTCTGGAGGGCAGGCAGAGTGCTGCATTGTAGTTCTGGATTGCCAAACTGGAGGGCTTGTGGGCCAGTAGTCAGAGGAAGGAAGTCTGAGAACCAAAGCTAGTCCTAGGTTTCTGGTTGAGGATATGGCAGGCACAATCTACAGACCAGAATCCAGATCTCGTGCATCTGAAGTCAGGGCGAGGATCAGACGATCGCTCAGGTTGGAGATTCTGTCCCTGATGGCCCCTTCTTGAAGGGGGGGTGGATCACGAGGCCATGGCGGTTTTCCCCACGATGGGAGTTGTGAGAAGCTCCAAACTGCCAAAGATTCTTCTGCAGGACAATGGAGACCTGTTGGTTGGCTCCAGGACAACGATTCCGAGCAGGGTTCTAATGATGGATGGCTGGGTAGCCCACCTCGCATTCCAAATGTCTCAAAGCAACAAGACAGGTTAGATCTGCTGGGATTTGGGGGGAGTAAAACGAGGAGGCTGAGTTGAAATGGACTGTCCCGTGCATGTGTCCCTAATATGAATTTGTGTCTATGGACACCTTGGAATGAAGCAGTTGCACTGGGGCCCTGAAGGGTTCTCCTAAAGAGAGGCTTTCACACAGCTCCATCGTGCAAGTTTCCCATTGTGTAGATGAGATTTTTACTGATGGGTGAGTCAAGTAACAGCCATATCCTGTTATTGAAATCCAGGCCTCTGAGGAGAGAAGCCTGGAAACCAATGCAATGGGTCCGATAGATGCCTAGGGGCCTGTTCGTTCCTTTTTACCTCTGGGGACCATCAGTCTCCGTGTCTGAGTGCCGGGTAGGTGCTCAGATGGGCCCAGATTGCCCCTGTTTGTCCGGGGAAAACCACAAATATTGGGATACCCTCAGGCTATTTTTAGGTTTATCCTCTTAGTAGGGTTGTGGCCATTGGAATGGGCACATACAATTCCCTTGGAGAGGCCACGCACTGTAGTCAGGTTTAGCTCCAGGGGCCTGAGCCTGTGGGGTGTGTAGGCCAGGTCTGTTTGGACAGTTGTCTGAAAACACACAAACTCGGCTTATGTTTCGGGTCATAGGTATGGTAGGACTGATCTACAGACCATGAGAAGAACACTTCGGGATATGAAAAAACGGGTGAGTGTGAGGCTCTTGCTCAAGTTTTTGTCTCTGGATATCGTGTCACACATGGTCGTTAAATTTCCGGGTGACTTCATGGGAAATGGACGAGTCTTACTCTCTGGGGGTTTGGCCCAGTCAAAGAGTTTGGGGTCATTCTGTGGGATGGAAGAAGTCCGTTGTTCTGTTGTTGTTGATTTGTTTTGTTTTGTTTTTCAACCTCAGGTGTCCCACCAAATGAGGGATACTGGAGTAGAGCCTTGGGGAAGGGCGACTGTACAACCAGAAATCTGGTAAAAAATTGGGGGCCTAGGGACATGTCAAGCCCATTATGACATCTAATGGTCCAGCCACTGAGAGGACGTACTAGAGGACAGGACTCAGGCTGAGGGTCACAATGCGTGTTTATGCCATAGTCGCACACATGAATGGGCGGGGCCTCAGGTTGGATGCTGGTTTCTCCTACACTAAACGTTGGACAACAGGCCCAACACAAGGTTTCTTGCCATGGGTAAGGAAGAGTTCTGATTTCTGCATCACAGTCACCCCTGGGCAGTGATTGGAGATAAGGTCTAGGTTCTGAAGCCTGAAATCTGAGGTAGGGAAGTTATGATGACCTAAGGCCATGGCGGGTCTGATGTGCTCAGTGTGCGGTCAGCTGTCTGGGTGTTGGTCACGAGGTCCGGGCTCAGGTTGTCAGACATTGCATTAGTGCCCAGGTTAGACTATATATTTTGGGTGCATTTGAGTGCCGTGTAGGTTCTTATCTGAAGAATTCTTCAGGATATGAAGAATGAGCGAGTCTGAGGCGCGTTCTCAGGCTTTTGTCTCTGGATTTTGTATCAACGATGGCCATGGAATGTTGGGGAGGCCTCATGGGCCATGGACGAATCTTGCTCTCTGTGAATTTGGCTCAATCCCAATGTGTTTATCGTCAATCTGTGGGATGAGAGGACTCCTTTCAGGTTTGTTACCTCAGGTGTCCCACCAAAAGAGGAATTCCAAAGCAGAGCCCTGGGGAAGGGTGAAGACACAACCCGAACTAGGTTTAAAAATGGGGGCCTATGGGCACGGCAAGCCAGGTATGCTGTCTCTCCATTCAGCCACTGAGAGGCCTTACCTGAGGACTGGGCTCAGGCTGAGGGTCACAAAGTGTGTTTGTGACCAATGTGGCCCGCAAGCATGGCCTGGCCTCATGGGCCACACTGGTTTCAACTACACTGAACCTTGGACAATATGCCAAACTCAAGGTTTCTTGCCATGGGGAAAGAATCCTGATTTCTGCATCATTTTCAAACCCGGGCCGTGATTGGAGATAAGGTCTAGGTTCTGATGCCTGAAAACTATGGTTGAGAAGAGATGACGACCTAAGGCCATGGCGGGTCCGATGTGGTCAGTGTGCGGCCAGCTGTCTGTGTGGGGCCAGGAAGTCCAGGCTCAGGCTTTGTCAGAAAGGGCATCAGTGCTGAGGTCAGCCTATATATTTGGGGTACAGCCAAATTGCGTGCCCGGTTGATCCTCAATTGGGGTTTCTGGGTAGCCCCAGAGGGCAAAGTTTTTCTTCTGGAGGGCAGGCAGAGTGCTGCATTATAGTTAGGATTGCCAAATTGTAGGGCTTGTGGGCCAGTAGTCTGAGGACGGAAGTCTGAGAACCCAAGAAAGGCTTAGATTTCTGCGTGAGGATATGGCAGGCACAATTTACAGACCTGAATCGAGATCTCGTGCTTCTGAAGTCAGGGCGAGGATCAGATGATCGCTCAGGTTGGACATTATGTCCCTGATGGCCCCTTCTTGAAGGGGGGGTGGATCACGAGGCCATGGGCGTTTTCCAACGATGGGAGTTGTGAGAAGCTCCCAACTGCAAAGATTCTTCTGCAGGACAATTGAGACCTGTTGGTTTGCTCCACGACAACGATTCTGAGAAGGGTTCTAAGGATGGACGTCTGGGTAGCTCACCTCACATTACTGTTGTTTCCAAGCAAAAAGACAGGTGAGATCTGCTGGATCTGGGGGAGCAACCGAGGAGGCTGAGTTGAAATGGGCTCTCCCGTGGATTGTCCTAATACGATTTTGTGTCTATGGATACCTTGGAATGAAGCGGTGGCACTGGGGCACTGAAGGGTTCTCCTAAAGAGAGGCTTTCGCACAGCTCCATCGTGGAAGTTTCCCACGTGTAGATGAGATTTGTTCTGATGCGTGAGTCAAGAAACAGCCATATGCTGTTATTGAAATCCAGGCCTCTGAGGAGAGATGCCTGGAAGCCAAAGCAATGGATCCGATAGGTGCCTAGGGGCCTGTTCGTTCCTTTTTACCTCTGGGGACATCAGTCTACGGATCTGAGTACCAGTAGGTGCTCAGTAGGGCCCAGATTGCCCCTGTTTGTCCTGGGAAACCACAAATATTGGGATGACCTCAGGGACTTTGGAGGTTTATCCTCTTAGTAGGGTTGTGGCCACTGGAATGGGCACATACAATTCCCTTGGAGACGGCAAGCACAGTCGTCAAGTTTGACTCCAGGGGCCTGAGCCTGTAGGGTGTGTAGGCCAGGGCTGTTTGGACAGTTGTCTGAAAACACAAACACAGCTTATGTTTCGGGTCATAGGTATGGCAGGACTGATCTACAGATCATGAGGAGAACTCTTCGGGATATGAAAAAAGGGCGAGTGTGAGGCTCATGCTCAAGTTTTTGTCTCTGGATATCGTGTCACTCATGGTCGTGAAATATCAGGGTGACTTCATGGGAAATGGACGAGTCTTACTCTCTGGGGGTTTGGCCCCGTCCAAAGAGTTTGAGTTCATTCTGTGAGATGGAAGAAGTCCATTGTTCTGTTGTTGATTTGTTTGTTTTGTTTTTCAACCTCTGGTGTCCCACCAAATGAGGGATTTCAGAGTAGAGCCCAGGGGAGGGGCGACTGGACAACCAGAAATCTGGTTAAAAATTGGGGCCAAGGGACCTGTCAAGCCCATTATGACATCTAATGGTCCAGCCACTGAGAGGACGTACTAGAGGACAGGAATCAGGCTGAGGGTCACAATGCGTGTTTATGCCCTCGTCGCACTCAAGAATGGGCGGAGCCTCTGGGTGAATGCTGGTTTCTCCTACATGAACGTTGGACAACATGCCAACCACAAGGTTTCTTGCCATGGGTAAGGAAGAGTTCTGATTTTGCATCACTGTCACCCCTGGGCAGTGATTGGAGATAAGGTCTAGGTTCTGAATCCTGAAAACTGAGGTAGGGAAGAGATGATGACCTAAGGCCATGGCGGGTCCATGTGCTCAGTGTGCGGTCAGCTGTCTGGGTGTTGGTCACGAGGTCCGGGCTCAGGTTGTCAGAAAGTGCATTAGTGCCCACGTTAGACAATATATTTTGGGTGCATTCGAGTGCCGTGTAAGTTCTTATCTGAAGAACTCTTCACGATATGAAGGATGAGCAAGTCTGAGGCGCGTGCTCAGGCTTTTGTCTCTGGATTTTATATCAGCGATGGCCGTGGAATGTTGGGGAGGCCTAATGGGCCATGCATGAATATTGCTCTCTGTGGATTTGTCCCAATCCCAATTGTTTTTCGTCAATCTGTGGGATGGGAGGACTCCTTTCAGGTTTGTTACCTCTGGTGTCCCACCAAAAGAGGAATTCTAAAGCAGAGCCCTGGGGAAGTGTGAAGATAGAACGCGAACTAGGTTAAAAAATGGGGGACTACGGGCATGGCAAGCCCAGTATGCTGTCTCTCCATCCTGCCACTGAGAGGCCTTACCTGAGGACTGGGCTCAGGCTGAGGGTCACAATGTGTGTTTGTGACCAATGTGGCCCGCAAGCATGGCCTGGCCTCATGGGCAACCCTGGTTTCAACTATACTGAACCTTGGACAACATGCCAACCACAAGGTTTCTTGCCATGGGGAAAGAGTTCTGATTTCTGCATCATTTTCAAACCCGGGCCGTGGTTGGAGATAAGGTCTAGGTTCTGAAGCCTGAAAACCGAGGTTGAGAAGAGATGAAGACCTAAGGCCATCGCGTGTCCGGTGTGCTCAGTGTGCGGCCCAGCTGTCTGTGTGAGGCCAGGATGTCCAGGCTCAGGCTATGTCAGATAGGGCATTAGTGCCCAGGTCAGCCTATATATTTTGGGTACAGCCGCATGCCATGCAGGTTGATCCTCATTTGGGGTTTCTGGGTAGCCCCAGAAGGCAATGTTTTCCTTCTGGAGGGCAGGCAGAGTGCTGCATTGTAGTTCTGGATTGCCAAACTGGAGGGCTTGTGGGCCAGTAGTCTGAGGATGGAAGTCTGAGAACCCAAGCTAGGCCTACGTTTCTGGGTGAGGATATGGCAGGCACAATCTACAGACCTGAATTGAGATCAGGAGCATCTGAAGTCAGGGCGAGGATCAGACGACGATCGCTCAGGTTGGACATTCTGTCCCTGATGGCCCCTTCTTGAAGGGGGGGTGGATCACGAGGCCTTGGGTGTTTTCCCACGATGGGAGTTGTGAGAAGCTCCCAACTGCATAGATTCTTCTGCAGGACAATGGAGACCTGTTGGTTGGCTCAAGGACAACGATTCCGAGCAGGGTTCTAAGGATGGATGGCTGGGTAGCCCACCTCGCATTCCAATTGTCTACAAGCAACAAGAAAGGTTAGATCTGCTGGATCTGAGAGAGCAACAGAGGAGTCTGAGGTGTAATGGACTATCCCGTGCATGTGTCAGGCTCAGGGTCACAATGTGTGTTTGTGACCAATGTGGCCCACAAGTATGGGCGGGGCCAAATGGGCTACACTGTTTTCAAGTACACTGAAGCTTGGACAACATGCCAACCACAAGGTTTCTTGCAATATGGAAAGAGTTCTGATTTCAAACCCGGGCCGTGTTTGGTGATAAGGTATAGGTTCTGAAGCCTGAAAACCGAGGTTGAGAAGAGATGACGAACTAAGGCCATGGCGGGTCCGATGTGGTCAGTGTGCGGCCAGCTGTCTGTGTGGGGCCAGCAGGTCCAGGCTCAGGCTGTGTCAGAAAGGGCATCAGTGCTGAAGTCAGACTATATATTTGGGGTACAGCCAGATTGCCTGCCCGGTTAATCCTCAATTGGGGTTTCTGGGTAGCCCTAGAGGGCAAAGTTTTTCTTCTGGAGGGCAGGCAGAGTGCTGCATTATAGTTTGGATTGCCAAATTGGAGGGCTTGTGGGCCAGTAGTCTGAGGACGGAAGTCTGAGAACCCAAGATAGGCTTAGGTTTCTGCGTGAGGCTATGGCAGGCACAATCTACAGACCTGAATTGAGGTCTCGTGCTTTTGAAGTCAGGGCGAGGATCAGACGATCGCTCAGGTTGGACATTATGTCCCTGATGGCCCCTTCTTGAAGGGGGGGTGGATCACGAGGCCATGGGCGTTTTCCAACGATGGGAGTTGTGAGAAGCTCCCAACTGCAAAGATTCTTCTGCAGGACAATTGAGACCTGTTGGTTTGCTCCCGGACAACGATTCCCGAGCAGGGTTCTAAGGATGGACGTCTGGGTAGCTCACCTCGCATTACAGTTGTTTCCAAGCAACAAGACAGGTGAGATCTGCTGGATCTGGGGGAGCAACCGAGGAGGCTGTGTTGAAATGGGCTCTCTCGTGGATTGTCCTAATACGATTTTGTGTCTATGGATACCTTGGAATGAAGCGGTGGCACTGGGGCCCTGAAGGGTTCTCCTAAAGAGAGGCTTTCACACGGCTCCATCGTGGAAGTTTCCCACGTGTAGATGAGATTTGTTCTGATGGGTGAGTCAAGAAACAGCCATATGCTGTTATTGAAATCCAGGCCTCTGAGGAGAGATGCCTGGAAGCCAAAGCAATGGATCCGATAGGTGCCTAGGGGCCTGTTCGTTCCTTTTTACCTCTGGGGACATCAGTCTACGGAACTGAGTTCCAGTAGGTGCTCAGATGGGCCCAGATTGCCCCTGTTTGTCCTGGGAAACCACAAATATTGGGATGACCTCAGGGACTTTGGAGGTTTATCCTCTTAGTTGGGTTGTGGCCACTGGAATGGGCACATACAATTCCCTTGGAGAGGGCAAGCACAGTCGTCAGGTTTGGCTCCAGGGGCCTGAGCCTGTAGGGTGTGTAGGTCAGGGCTGTTTGGACAGTTGTCTGAAAACACAAACACAGCTTATGTTTCGGGTCATAGGTATGGCAGGACTGATCTACAGACCATGAGGAGAACTCTTCGGGATATGAAAAAAGGGCGAGTGTGAGGCTCATGCTCAAGTTTTTGTCTCTGGATATCGTGTCACTCATGGTCGTGAAATATCAGGGTGACTTCATGGGAAATGGACGAGTCTTTCTCTGGGGGTTTGGCCCCGTCCAAAGAGTTTGGGTTCATTCTGTGAGATGGAAGAAGTCCATTGTTCTGTTGTTGATTTGTTTGTTTTGTTTTTCAACCTCAGGTGTCCCACCAAATGAGGGATTCCGGAGTAGAGCCCAGGGGAGGGGCGACTGGACAACCAGAAATCTGGTTAAAAATTGGGGCCAAGGGACCTATCAAGCCCATTATGATATCTAATGGTCCAGCCACTGAGAGGACGTACTAGAGGACAGGAATCACGCTGAGGGTCACAATGCGTGTTTATGCCCCCGTCTCACTCAAGAATGGGCGGAGCCTCTGGGTGAATGCTGGTTTCTCCTACATGAACGTTGGACAACATGCCAACCACAAGGTTTCTTGCCATGGGTAAGGAAGAGTTCTGATTTTGCATCACCGTCACCCATGGGCAGTGATTGGAGATAAGGTCTAGGTTCTGAAGCCTGAAAACTGAGGTAGGGAAGAGATGATGACCTAAGGCCATGGCGGGTCCATGTGCTCAGTGTGCGGTCAGCTGTCTGGGTGTTGGTCACGAGGTCCGGGCTCAGGTTGTCAGACAGTGCATTAGTGCCCAGGTTAGACTATATATTTTGAGTGCATTCGAGTGCCGTGTAAGTTCTTATCTGAAGAACTCTTCACGATATGAAGAAGGAGCAAGTCTGAGGCGCGTGCACAGGCTTTTGTCTCTGGATTTTATATCAGCGATGGCCGTGGAATGTTGGGGAGGCCTAATGGGCCATGGACGAATCTAGCTCTCTGTGGATTTGGCCCGATCCCATCTGTTTTTCCTCAATCTGTTGGATGGTAGGACTCCTTTCAGGTTTGTTACCTCAGGTGTCCCACCAAAAGAGGAATTCCAAAGCAGAACCCTGGGGAAGAGTGAAGTTACAACCTGAACTACGGTTAAAAATCGGGGCCTAGGGGCATGGCAAGCCCAAAATACTGTCTCTCCATCCAGCCACTGAGAGGCCTTACCTGAGGACTGGGCTCAGGCTGAGGGTCACAATGTCTGTTTGTAACCAATGTGGCCAGCAACCATGGGTGGGGCCACATTGGCCACTCTGGTTTCAACTACACTGAACCTTCGACAACAAGCCAACCACAAGGTTTCTTGCCATGGGGAAAGAGTTCTGATTTCTGCATCATTTTCAAACCCGAGCCGTGATTGGAGATAAGGTCTAGATTCTGAAGCCTGAAAACCGAGGTTGAGAAGAGATGAAGACCTAAGGCCATGGCTTGTCCGATGTGCTCAGTGTGCGGCCAGCTGTCTGCGTGGGGCCAGGAGGTCCAGGCTCTGGCTGTGTCAGAAAGGGCAAGTGCCCAGGTCAGCCTATATATTTGGCGTACAGCCGAATTGCGTGTAGGTTGATCCTCATTTGGGGTTTCTGGGTAGCCCCAGAGGGCAATGTTTTTCTCCTGGAGCCAGGCAGAGTGCTGCATTGTAGTATGGATTGCCAATCTGGAGGGCTTTTGGGTCAATAGTCTGAGGACGGAAGTCTGAGAACCCAAGCTAGGCCTAGGATTTTGGTGAGGATATGGCAGGCACAATCTCCAGACCAGAATCAAGATCTCGTGCATCTGAAGTCAGGGCGAGGATCAGACGATCGCTCAGGTTGGACATTCTGTCCCTGATGGCCCATTCTTGAAGTGGGGGTGGATCACGAGGCCATGGGGGTTTTCCCACGATGGGAGTTGTGAGAAGCTCCCAACTGCAAAGATTCTTCTGCAGGACAATGGAGACCTGTTGGTTGGCTCCAGGAAAACGATTCCGAGCAGGGTTCTAAGGATGGATGGCTGGGTAGCCCAGCTCGCATTCCAATTGTCTCCAAGCAACAAGACAGGTCAGATCTGCTGGATCGGGGGAGCAACCGAGGAGGCTGAGTTGAAATGGACTCTCCTGTGGATGTGTCCTAATATGATTTTGTGTCTATGGAGACCTTGGAATGAAGCGGTGGCCCTGGGGCCCTGAAGGGTTCTCCTAAAGAGAGGCTTTCACACAGCTCCATCGTGCAAGTTTCCCATGTGTAGATGAGTTTTGTTCTGATGGGTGACTCAAGAAACAGCCATATGCTGTTATTGAAATCCTGGCCTCTGAGGAGAGATGCCAGGAAGCCAAACCAATGGATCCGATAGGTGCCTAGGGGCCTGTACGTTCCTTTTTACCTCTGGGGACATCAGTCTACAGGTCTGAGTGCCGGTAGGTGCTCAGATGGGCCCAGATTGCCCCTGTTTGTCCTGGGAAGCCACAAATATTGGGATGGCCACAGGGACTTTGAAGTTTTATCCTATTAGTAGGGTTGTGGACATTGGAATGGGCCCATACAATTCCCTTGGAGAGAGCAAGCACAGTCGTCAGGTTTGGCTCCAGGGGCCTGAGCCTGTAGGCAGTTGGGAGCTTCTCAGAACTCCCATCGTGGGAAAAACCCCATGGCCTCGTGATCCATCCCCCCTTCAAGAAGGGACCATCAGGGACAGAATGTCCAACCTGAGCGATCGTCTGATCCTCGCTCTGACATCAGATGCACGAGATCTCGATTCAGGTCTCTAGATTGTGCCTCCATATCCTCACCCAGAAACCTAGGCCTAGCTTGGCTTCTCAGACTTCCGTCCTCAGAGTACTGGCCCACAAGCCCTCCAGTTTGGCAATCCAGAACTACAATGCAGCCCTCTGCCTGCCCTCCAGAAGGAAAACATTGCCATCTGGGGCTACCCAAAACCACAAATGAGGATCAACCTGCACACCATTCGGCTGTATCCCAAATATATAGGCTGACCTGAGCACTAATGCCCTTTCTGACACAGCCTGAGCCTGGACCTCCTGGCCCCACCCAGACAGCTGGCCGCACACTGAGCACATTGGACCCGCTATGGCCTTAGGTCGTCATCACTTCTCAACCCAGGTTTTCAGGCTTCAGAACCTAGACCTCATCTCCATTCACGGCCTGGGTTTGAAAATGATGCAGAAATCAGAACTCTTTCCCCATGGAGGAAACCTTGTGGTTGGCATGTTGTCCAAGGTTAGGTGTAGTTCAAACCAGTGTGGCCCATGAGGCCCCGCCCAGGCTTGCGTTCCACATTGGTCACAAACACATATTGTGACCCTCAGCCAGAGGCCAGTCCTCAGGTAAGGCCTCTCAGTGGCCGGATGGTGAGACACAGCATATTGGGCTTGCCATGCCCCTAGGCCCCAATTTTTAACCGTAGTTCGGGTTGTCCCTTCACTCTTCCCCAGGGCTCTGCTTTGGAATTCCTCTTTTGGTGGGACACCTGAGGTAACAAACCTGAAAGGAGTCCTCTCATCCAACAAATTGACGGAAAAACATTGGTATCGGGCCAAGTCCACAGAGAGCAACATTAGTCCATGGCCCATGAGACCTCCCCAACATTCCACGGCCATTGCTGATACAAAATCCAGAGACAAAAAAAGCCTGAGCACGCGCCTCAGACTCGCTCATTCTTCATATCCTGAAGAGTTCTTCAGATAAGAACCTACACGGCACTCGAATGCACCCAAAATATATAGTCTAACCTGGGCACTAATGCACTGTCTGACAATTTGAGCCAGGACCTCGTGACCAACACCCAGACAGCTAACCGCACACTGAGCACATCAGACCCGCCACGGCCTTAGGTCATCATCTCTTCCCTACCTCAGTTTTCAGGCTTCAGAACCTAGACCTTACCTCCAATCACTGCCCAGGGGTGACTGTGATGCAGAAATCAGAACTCTTCCTGACCCATGGCAAGAAAACTTGTGGTTGCCATGTTTTCCAATGTTCAGTGTAGGAGAAACCAGCACTCACCCTGAGGCCCCGCCCATTTTTGAGTGCGACGAGGGCATAAACACGCATTGTGACCCTCAGCGTGAGTCCTGTCCTCTAGTACGTGCTCTCAGTGGCTGGACCATTAGATGTCATAATGTGCTTGACATGTCCCTAGGCCCCAATTTTTAACCAGATTTCTGGTTGTTAGTCGCCCCTCCCCAGGGCTCTACTCTGGAATCCCTCATTTGGTGGGACACCTGAGGTTGAAAAACAAAACAAAATAAACCAACATCAACAGAACAACGGACTTCTTCCATCCCACAGAATGACCCCAAACTCTTTGGACAGGGCCAAACCCCCAGAGAGTAAGGATCGTCCATTTTCCATGAATTCACCCGGAAATATCACGACCATGAGTGACACGATATCCAGAGACAAAAACTTGAGCAAGAGCCTCAAACTCGCCCTTTTTTCATATCCGGAAGAGTTCTCCTCATGGTCTGTAGATCAGTCCTGCCATACCTATGACCCGAAACATAAGCCGAGTTTGTGTTTTCAGACAACTGTCCAAACAGCCCTGGCCTACACACCCTACAGGCTCAGGCCCCTGGAGCCAAACCTGACGACTGTGCTTTTCCTCTCCAAGGGAATTGTATGTGCCTATTCCAATGGCCACAACCCAACTAAGAGGATAAACCTCCAAATTCCCTGAGGCCATCCCAATATTTGTGGCTTCCCAGGACAAACAGGGGCAATCTGGGCCCATCTGAGCACCTACCGTCACTCAGACCCGTAGAATGATGTCTCCAGAGGTAAAAATGAACGAACAGGACCCTAGGCACCTATCGGATCCATTGATTTGGTTTCCAGGCATCTCTCCTCAGAGGCCTGGATTTCAATAACAGCATATGGCTGTTTCTTGAGTCACCCATCCGAACAAATCTCATCTACACATGGGAAACTTTCACGATGGAGCTTTGTGAAAGCCTCTCTTTAGGAGAACCCTTCAGGGCCCCAGTGACACCGCTTCATTCCAAGGTCTCCATAGACAAAAAATCATATTAGGACACATCCACAGGAGAGTCCATTTCAATTCAGCCTCCTCGGTTGCTCCCACAGATCCAGCAGATCTAACCTGTCTTGTTGCTTGGAGACAATTGGCATGCGAGGTGGGCTACCCAGCCATCCATCCTTAGAACCCTGCTCGGAATCGTTGTCCAGGAGCCAACTAACAGGTCTCAATTGTCCTGCAGAAGAATCTTTGCTTTTGAGAGATTCTCACAACTCCCATCATGGGAAAAACCCCATGACCTCGTGATCCACCCCCCTTTCAAGAAGGGGCCATCAGGGACAGATTGTCTAACCTGAGCAATCGTCTGATCTTCGCCCTGACTTCAGATGCACGAGATCTCGATTCAGGTCTGGAGATTGTGCCTGCCATATCCTCACCCAGAAACCTAGGCCTAGCTTGGCTTCTCAGACTTCCGTCCTCAGACTACTGGCCCACAAGCCCTCCAGTTTGGCAATCCAGAACTACAATGCAGCACTCTGCCTGCCCTCCAGAAGAAAAACATTGCCCTCTGGGCTACCCAGAATCCCCAAATGAGGAAAAACGCGGCACGCCATTCGGCTGTACCCCAAATATATAGGCTGACCTGGGCACTAATGCCCTTTCTGACACAGCCTGAGCCTGGACTTCCTGGCCCCACCTAGACAGCTGGCCGCACACTGAGCACATCGGACCCGTCATGGCCTTAGGTCGTCATCTCTTCTCAACCTCGGTTTTCAGGCTTCAGAACCTAGACCTTATCTCCAATCATGGCCCGGGTTTGAAAATGATGCAGACATCAGAACTCTTTCCCCATGGCAAGAAACCTTGTGGTTGGCATGTTGTCCCAAGGTTCAGTGTCGTTGAAACCTGTGTGGCCCATGAGGCCCCGCCCATGCTTGCGGGCCACATTGGTCACAAACACACATTGTGACCCTCAGCCTGAGCCCAGTCCTCAGGTAAGGCCTCTCAGTGGCTGGATGGAGAGACAGCATATTGGGCTTGCCATGCCCCCAGGCCCCAATTTTTAACCATAGATCGGGTTGTCCTTTCAGTCTTCCCCAGGGCAACAATCATATAAATAACCATTTCATACCTACTTAAAAATTGCATAATACCACACTCCTAGATCCTCTCTGAATGCTCTAAAATAACCCTTAAAGGAAATACATTTTTAAAAATAACAGATTTTTTGGCGAATAATTTAATAAAATAAACGTTTCATTCATCTATGTAGATCATAAAAATGTTTTTAATAAGCCTGAAATTATAACTCTGAAGTGTGCTAAAATGAATCCACCTGCTAAGGGTGAGAGAACAAAAATAAACATCATTTTTCCAAATAAGAGGAATTTATTACCTTCGAATCAAAGCATGTGGATTTGTTCAAACTGGCATTAAAGAATATGGAAACACAAACGATAGAAAGTCATATTTTAGATTTCTAAATCTTCAAAGTGAAGAGTATACTTTTTTAAATGTTACATAATGCTACATAATGACAAGATGACAGGTTGTGACAAATAGCATTTTAAAAGCTCTACTCATAATGGAACGGAAAGTGTCATTTCCCTATAATTTTATATATTTCATTAATTTACTATATCTGGATACAACATATTACCAAACAGATGTTCATCAAAGACTAAATCATTTTTACTGGAGCATAATAATTTGAACCTACATCTATTAATCATTTTTTTCGATCAAACATTTATAGTCTCACTAAACATTTTATCTGTTTTTGACAAAATTAAAAAACAGTAGGATAAAATGTCGTGATTGGAAAAGTACATTTTCTTTGAAATTTGCATTTAAATGAAAATATTTGCTGATATTTTAAAAACTTTAAATGTAATTTTATATATATCTGATCTTGCAAATGATATAAAACGTTTGGAGACTTAATATAGTTTGGGGCACATGGTAAGCAATAATCAATTTTTTTGTTGATCCAAGTGTTCTTGTATTATTTTTCTTAATTATTCTAGTACCACAATTTATAGTTCTAAGATTTTTCCACCCCCCCATTTTAATATCTCTCTTAAGGTGGCACTCACGTTGCACTTGATGACATATCCTAGTTTAACTGTCAGCATTTCTCTTTCTTAGTCAAACATAAACTATAGTGCATCTTACCCTTGATGAAAGCTAGGATGCAATTAAATACTCTATTATGGTTACGATTCTGATATTTGAAATCCTCCGGTAGCTCCCTGTGCCCCCACAGTGTAGAACCTCACCTCCTCGGCATAGTATACAAACCATCTCACCCCCTAGTGTTAACCCCGGGGCTCAGCCTCCATCCCCAGGTGATGCTGCCAGATCAGCTGTCGGTTGTCATGAACTTGCTGTAGTTTCCCGAATGCACTGTGCTGCCTCCTGGCACTTTGAAACTTGACACACTCATCCTCATTCTTCGCTTTGCCCTTGTCTATCACCTCCCCTGAAAATCTGTTCCTAAGTGGCTTTTCCCAGCTCCAACCTACCCTTGGCAGTCTTTTATCTCCCTGTGGTAAAGCCTGTCACACTGCACCATGGACATGCACTTTGGAGGTTTATCACCATGTCCCCTTGAGAAGAGAAAAGGGACAGTGAGGGCCACCCAGCATTTTCAGCTCTAGTGCAGAGCCCCATGCCTGGCTTGCAGGAAATGCCAGATCATGAAGAGAAACGGAGATCATCCTCTGGCTAAAACCAGATCTTCTTTGCCTACTGCAGGATCTGGATCAATAAAGAGCAGCCAGTGATTATTGCTGTATTTCTAGGGATTTTTTCCCCCATATATTTCAGGGGATTCTGGTTAGCCCCAGAGGGCAATGTTTTTTTCTTCTGGACGGCAGGCAGAGGGCTGCATTGTAGTTCTGGAATTGCCAAACTGGAGGGCTTGTGGGCCAGGAGTTGAGGACAGAAGTCTGAGAACACAAGCAACCTTAGGTTTCTGGGCGAGGGCATGGCAGGTACGCTCTGCAGAGCTGAAACGAGATCTCGTGCATCTGAAATCAGGTGAGGATCTGACGAACGCTCAGGTTGGAGTTTCTGTCCCTTATGACCCTCTTCATGAAGAGGTGGTGGATCACGAGGCCATGGAATTTTTCCCACGATGGGAGTTGTGAGATGCTCCAAACCATAAAGATTCTTCTGCAGGGCGATTGAGACCTGTTGGTTGGCTCCAGGACTTCCCATATGGATCGATTCCGAGTAGGGTTCTAAGGATGGATGGCTGGAAAGCCCGACTCTCATTCCTCTTGTGTCCTAGTGGCAAGACATGTTAGATCTGCTGGATCTGGGGGAGAAACTGAGAGGGTTGAGTTGAAATGGACTCTCTTGTGGATGGGTCCTAATGTGGGTTTGTGTCCATGGAGAACTTGGAATGAGGCAGTGGCACAGCGTCCCTGAAGGGTTCTCCTAACCAGAGGCTTTGACACAGTTCCAACGTGCATGATTCCCATGTGGAGACGAGATTTGTTCTGATGGGTGCCTCAAGAAACAGCCATATGCTGCTATTGGAATCCAGGCCTCTGAGGAGAGATGCCTGGACAACAAAGCAATGGTTCCGATTAGGATCTAGGGGCCTGCTCATTCCAATTTACCTCTGGGGACATCTGTCCACGGGTCTAAGTGCAGGTAGATGCTCAGCTGGTGTCCGACTGCCCTTGTTTTTTCCTGGGCAGTCAACACTATTGGGATGGCCCCGGGCACTTTGGAGGTTTATCATCCTATTTCTAGGTTTGTGGCCAATGGAATGGGCAGAAATCCCAGGTACAGTCCTCAGGTTTGGCTCCAAGAACCTGTGCCTGTAGGTTTTGTTGGCCAGGGCTGTGGGGACAGTTGTCTGAAAACACAAAAACCGGCTTAGGTTTCGGGTCGTAGGTATTGCAGGACAGATCTACAGACCGTGAGGAGAACTCTTCAGGATATGAACAAGGGGGCGAGTGTGAGACGCTTGCTCAAGATTTTGTCTCTGGATATTGTGTCACTGATGGCCGTGGAATGTCCGGGTGGCCTCATGGGCCATGGACAAGTCTTCCTCTCTGGGCATTTTGGCCCGATCCCAAGAGTTTGGGGTTATTCTTTGAGATGGGAGGAGTCCGTTTTGTTTTTTGTTTTCACCTCACGTGTCCCACCAAAAGAGAGTTTCCAGGGCAGAGCCCTGGGGAGGGGCGACTGGACAACCATAAAGCTGGTTAAAACTTGGGGCTTAGGGGCATGGCAAGCCCATTATGACGTCTAATGGTCCAGCCACTGAGAGGACTTACTAGAGGACAGGACTCACGCTGAGGGTCACAATGCGTGTTTGTGCCCTCTTCGTACTCAAGCATGGGCCGGGCGTCATGGTGAACGCTGGTTTCTCCTACACTGAACGTGGGACAACATGCCAACCACAAGGTTTCTAGCCATAGGGAAGGAGGAGTTCTGATTTCTGCATCACATTCACCCCTTGGCGGGGTGTGGAGTTAAGGTCTATGTCCTGAAGCCTGAGAAGCTAGGTTGGGAAGAGATGACGAGCTAAGACCATGGCGGGTCTGTGTGGTCAGCTGTCTGGGGTGTTTGTCAGGAAGTCCGGGCTCAGGCTGTGTGAGACAGTGTATTAGTGCCCAGATTTATCGATATAATTTGTGTACAGAAGGGTGCCGTGTAGGTCTATCCTCATTTCGGGTGTCTGGGAAGCTCCATAGGGCAACATTTTGCTTTTTATCTGGAGGGCAGGCAGAGTGCTGCCTGGTGGGTCCAGAATTGCCAAACGTGAGGTCTTGGGGCCCAGGAGTGTGAGGACGGACATTGGAGAACAGAAGTTTCACATAGGTTTAAGGGCGAGGGCAAGGCCGGCACACTCTGCAGAGCTGCATTGAGATGTCGTGCATCTGAATTCAGGGCGAGGATCAGACGTTGGCTCAGGTTGGAGTTCCTGTCCATGATTTCCCCTTCAGAAAGGGGGGGGGGGCTTCAGAAAGCCATCACGGTTTTCCCAGGTTGGGAGTTGTGAGATGCTCCAAAACGCAAGGATTCCTTTTGCAGGACATTTGAGACCTTTTGGATGGGTCCAGGACGTTCCATATGGAACGACGCCAGAGCAGGGTTCTAAGGGTGGAGCCCTGGGCAAGCCGCCTCGCATCTCAATCGTCTCCTAGCGACAAGACAGGTTCTATCTGCTGGCTCTGGGGGAGCAACCCGAGAAGCCAGATTGAAATGGACTCTCCGGCGGATGGAACCTAATGTGGGTTTGTGTCCATGGAGACCTTGGAAAGGGGTGGTGGCACTGGGCCCTGAAGGATTCTCCTAACCGGAAGTTTTGACACAGTTCCAGCCTGCTATTTTCCCATGTCGAGACAAGATTTGCCTCCAGAAACCCCCGCATGCTGGTATTTGAAAACATGCCTCTGAGGAGAGATGCCTGGAAACCAAAGCAATGGGTCCGATTACGGCCTAGGGACCTGTGAGGTTCAATCTACTACCCTGGTGACATCCAACTACGGTATGAGTGGAGGTAGATGCTCAGCTGTTGTCAGACGCCCTTGTTTGTCCCGGGCGGCCTGCACAATTGGGATGGCTTCAGGGACTGTGGAGGTTTCTCCTAATTTGGAGGCGTGTGGTCAAGTGAATGGGCAGAATTCCAGTGGAGTGGGCAGGCACAGACCTGATGTGTGGCTCCAGGGGCCCCAGCCTGGAGGGTGTGTGGGCCAGGTGCGTCGGGGATAGAAGTCCGAAATCACTAACGTGGCTTACATTTGGGGACAAAAGTATGGCAGGCCCGATCTACAGTCTGTGAGGAGAAATCTTCGGGATATGAAGAAAGAGTGAGTGTGAGGCATTTATTCAGGCTTTTGTCTCTGGATTTTGTGTCAACAATGGCCATGGAATGACGAGCAGGCCTCATGGGCCATGGACAAGTCTTCCTCTCTGTGGATTTGGCACGAACCCAATTGTTTTGGGTCCATCTTGGGGATGGGAGGAGTCCTTTCAGTTTGGTTACCTCAGGTGTCCCACCAAAAGAGGGATTTCAAAGCAGAGCCCTGGGGAGGGGCGAATGGACAAACCGAAACTATGGTTAGTTCCAGCCACTGAGAGGCCTTCCTTGAGGACAGAACTCACGCTGAGGGTCACAATGTGTCTTTATGCTTTCTAGGCGCTCAAGCATGGGCGGGAATCACGGTCCACACTGTTGCTCCTACACTGAACATTGGGTTCCATGCCAACCACATGTATTCTTGCCATGGGGAAGTAGTAGTTCTGATGATTTTTTCTCTCTTTCACCGCTGGGCCGTGATTGGAGTTAAGGTCTAGGTTGTGTAGTCTGTAAACCGAGCTTGGGAAGAGATGACGACTTAAGTCCATGACAGGTCCGACGTGCTCAGTGTGGAGCCAGGTCGCTGAGTGTTGGTCGGAAGGTTCAGGCCTAGGCTGCGTCAGACCAGGCATTAGTTTTCAGGGTATATTGTATAAATGGGGGAGAGTCGAGTGCCGTGCAGCTTGATCCTCATTTAGCGTTTCTGGGTAGCCCCAAGGTCAACGTTTTTCTTCTGGAGGGCAGGCCGAGTGCTGCTTTGTGGCTCCGGAATTCCCAAACTGAATGCCCTTTGGGCAAGGAGTGTGAGGACAGAAGAATGAGAACACAAGTTAGGCTTAGGTTTCGGGGTGAGGGCAGGGCAGGCACTATCTGCACATCTGAATCGGGACTTCGTGCATCTGAAGTCAGGGAGGGTTCAGACCTAGGCTCAGGTTGGAGTTTCTGTCCATTATGGTCCTTTCTTGAAGGGGGCAGCATCTCGAGGCCATGGAGGTTTACCTAGGAGGGGAGTAGGGATATGCTCCAAGCCACAAGGATTTTTTCTGATCAACAATTGAGATCTTTTGGATCGCTCAAGGATGTTTCATACGGAACGACAGCAAAGCAGGGATCGAAGGATGGAACCCTGGGCAGACTGCCTCGATTCTAACTGTCTCCTAGTTAGTAGACAGTTTTGATATGCTAGCTCTAGGGGAGCAACGGAGGGGGCTGATTTGAAATGGACTCTCCTGCGGATGGGTCCTATTGTGGGTTTGTGTGCATGGAGACCTTGGCACGGGTCTGTGGCACACGGACCCTGAATGCTTCTCCTAAGCAGAGGTTTTGCATCATCTCCAAAAGACAAGTTTCCCATGTGGAGACTAGATTTGATCTGATTGGTGCCTCAGGAAAGCCCCACATGCTGATATTGGAAACCAGGCCTCTGATGAGAGATAGCAGGAAACCAAAACAATGGACCCCATTAGGGCCTAGGGCCCTGTCCCGTTCAATCTCCTTCTCTGGGGACATCCATCTACAGTATGAGTGGAGATGGATGCTCAGCTGGTTCCAGGCAGCCCTTGTTTGTCCTGGGCGTTCTATACTATGGGGATGGCCTTGGGGACTTGGGAGGTTTCTCTGAGTTTGTATGATTGTGGTTAATGGAAGGGGCAGAATTCCTGTGGAGTTGAGAGGCACAGATCTGATGTGTGGCTCCAGGGTCCCCAGGCTGGTGGGTGTGGAAGCCAGGAATGTGGGGATAGAAGTCTCTGAAAACACACACTCGGCTTGTTTTTGTGACATATGTATGGCAGTCCCGATCTACAGATCGTGAGGGGATCTCTTTGGGATATGAAGAAATAGCGAGTGTGAGGCGCTTATTCAGGCTTTTGTCTCTGGATTTTGTGTCAACGATGGGCGTGGAATGTCGGGGAGGCCTCATGGGCCATGGATGAGTCTTCCTCTCTGTGGATTTGGCCCGATCCCAATTTGGGTGTCAATCGGTGGGATGGGAGGAGTCCTTTCAGTTTGGTTACCTCATTCTAAAGCAGAGCACTGGGGAGGGGCGAATGGACAACACGAACTATGGTTAAAAGTTGGGGCCTAGGGGCATGGCAAGCCCAATATGCCGTCTCTTGGTCCAGGCACTGAGAGACCTTACTTGGAGACTGGGCTCACGCTGAGGGTCACAATGCGTATTTGTGACCAACGCAGCCCTCAAGCATGGCGGGGTCAAAGGGCCACACTGCTATCAACTACACTGAACGTTGGGCAACACGCCAACCACAAGATTTCTTGCCATGGGGAAGGATTTCAGATTTCTGCCTCATGTTCAACCCTGGGCAGTGATTGGAGAAAACGTCTAGGTTCTGAAGCCTGAAAACCGAATTGGGAAGAGATGACGTTGGGTCAGAGTTAGGGTTTAGACGTCTTTGGAGTCAGGGTTAGCATAAGGATTAGGGTAGGGGTCAGGGTTAGGTTTAGGTTCATGGTTAGGTTTAGTGTCATGATCACAGTAGGTTCAGGGTTAGCCTTACGGTCAGAGTCATGGTCAGGGTCAGTGTTAGCCTGACAGTTAGGTTTATGTCCAGGCAGGGTCATGATCAGATTTACGGTCCGGTCCAAGTTTTGGTTTGGGGGCAAGGTCATGTCAGGTCAGGGTTACGTTTTGGACAGGTTTAGTGTCAGGCTTAGGGTCAGGGTTAGGTTTAGGTTCATTGTTATGGTAAGGTCAGCTTTATTTTTAGGTTCTGTTTCATGAGTAGGTTCAGGATCAGTGTTAGCTTTAGGGTTACTAATCTGTTCAGGATCACGGATTGAGTCAGAGTTAGGTTAAAAGTCAGGTTTAGGGTCAGTATTAAGGTCAAGGCCAGGGTCTGTTTTAAGGTTAAGGTCTGACATAGGCAAAGTACAGAGTTAGGGTTATGATCAGGTTCAGGGAGAGGGTCAGGATTATTGTTAAATTGTGGTTAGGTTTAGGGTTAGAGGTAGGTTGCGTGTTAGGGTTAGACCGGGTTAGGGTCAGTGTCAGGGATAATGTTAGGGGTTAGGTTTAGGGTTAGGTTCAGCGTTAGGTTTCGGGTCAGGGCCCGTGTTAGTGTCAGGGTCAGGGTTTCGTTTAGGGTTAGAGATGGGTTCAGGCTTACTTTCAGTGTCAGGTTTATTGTTAGGGTGAGGGTCAGGGTCACTGTTAGGGTCAGGCTTAGGTTTCTGGTCTTTGCCTGGGTCGGGGTCAGGGTGAAGTCTAGGGCCAGTGTCAGGATCAGGTATTAGTTTAAAGGTCACATTCGTGTCAGGGACAGGGTTATGTAGTGGTCATTGTTAGGTTCATGGTTAGGTTAAGGGTCAGGTCCAGTGTCCGGTTTAGGGTCAGGGTCTGGTATAGGCAAATTTCAGGGTTAGGGTTATGATCAGAGTCAGGTATAGGGTCAGGGTTATTGTTAATGTTTAGGGATAGTTCTACATTTAGCGTTAGGTTGACGGTTAGGGTTAGAACTTGTTGGGGTCAGGGTCCGTGGTAGGGTTAGGGGTTTGCGTTAGGGTTAGGTTCAGAGATACGTTTCGGGGGAGGGCCCATGTTAGTGTCAGGGTCAGGGTTACATTTAGGGTCAGAGTTAGTTACAGTCTCACAGTCAGGGTCAGGTTTAGTGTTCAGTTGATTTCGCGGTCACTGTAAGGGTCAGGGTTAGGTTATCGTCATGGTCTGGGTCAGGGTCAGGGTGAAGATTAGCACCAGTGTCCTGTTTAGGGTCAGGTTCAGGTATTGGTTTAAAGTCCACATTCGGGTCTGGCACAGGTTTATGTAGTTGTCAGAGTTAGTGTCAAGGTTAGGATTAGGGTCAGAGTCAGGGTCCGGTAAATGTCAGGGCCAGGGTCAGGTTGAGGGTCAGGCTTTCGTATAGGGTCAATGTTCGGTTCACTGTCACAGTTAGGTTTTGGCGGTAGGGTTTGGGATTGGGGTTAGGGTTAGAGTTAGAAGTAGGGTTATGTTTAGGATAAGGGATAGATATCGTAAGGTCAGGGTTAGGGTTTTGTTTAGGTTAGGGGTTAGTGTTAAGGTCAGGGTCAGCATGATGTGTAGGTTCAGGGTCCTTGTTAGGGTCATGGTTAGAGTTACCATTAGGTTTAGGGTTAAGGTCAAGCACACGTCACGGTCAGGATTAGGTTTAGGGTCCGGGTTAGGTCAGTGTCAGGGTTAGGATTAGAGTCAAGGTCAGGGTCCTGGTTAGGTTTGAGTCATGGTTACGGTAATGTCAGAGTTAGGCTAAGGTTCAGGGTCCACATAGGGGTCAGTGTCAGGCTTAGGTTTATGTTTAGGGTTCAGGTCAGGATCACAGTCAGGGTCAGGGCTTGGGTTAGGTTTTGGGGCAGTCTCACAGTCAGTCAGGGTCAGGGTCAGGGTTAGTGGTTACTGTTAGGGTTAGCCCTGATCCTGGGTCATGGACCCATCCGTTCAGGGTCTCAGGATAAACCCTGGGCAGAAGGGTGTGTAGACCCTAAACCCGATCCCTCTTAACCAGCCTTAAACTGGGGTGTGAACATGACTTGACCACCAGATATCTAAGCCCTCATCAGCCTGATCCTGTTTGGGGCATCTCCAC
The DNA here is from genome assembly GCF_011764305.1 of Mustela putorius furo. Classification (NCBI taxonomy): domain Eukaryota; kingdom Metazoa; phylum Chordata; class Mammalia; order Carnivora; family Mustelidae; genus Mustela; species Mustela putorius. The sequence continues at coordinate 79,864 of NW_025422242.1, read as the reverse complement.
CCTCGATGGCATAGCCAGGACCTCTTTACACACAGACACACAGACACACAGAGGCACCCCCCACACACACACACCCACACACAGCGGGGAGGAGACCTAAGCCTATACGAGTGGATCAGAAGGTGTGGGACTCTCTGATCTGAGCCCCCTGGTGTCACCTTTTGATTTTTTAGCCAAAGGGCCTGAGGCATTGGGGAAACCTGATATGACCTGCCAGGGAGGGGACGTGTCAGACGGGCCAGGTCTCTTCTCCCTGCATCCTCTCGGCTTCAGTACAGCAGAAGAACATGTCGCTTCCTTTAGGATGTGCCTAGATAGAGCTGGGGAGGGCGTTTCTCTGTAATGGATGCCTGGATACGTGGGTTCCAATTCCGTTGGGCCCTTCGTCAAGGAAGTGAGGTCCCCACTGCCTGGGGGTTCCTTATCGAACTTCCTGCTCCACCAGAGCTCCCTGATCCGCCGGTCCCCACGCTGCTCAAGGCTCACACTCCACTCAATGCAGTGCCCATCCTGTGACCTCCATACAGCCTCCCCACAGCCCCTGGGAGGCCTGCGTGCAGCTGTTTTCCCCACTGGATGGAAAAGAGCTGGATTTAGACCAGGTTAGTGTTAGGCTTAGGGTTAAGAAAGAATTAGGGTCTGGGTTAGGGTTAGACGTCTTTGGTGTCAGGGTTAGCATAAGGCTTAGGGTAGGGGTCAGGGTTAGGGTTAGGTTCATGGTTAGGTTTAGGGTCTGGCTCACAGTAGGTTCATGATTAGCGTTATGGTCAGAGTCACGCTCAGGGTCAGTGTTAGCCTCACGGTTACGTTTAGGGTAAGATTCAGGGTCATGGTCAGTTTTCGGGTCAGGTTCAAGTTTTGGTTTGGGGGAAAGGTCATGTCAGGTCAGGGTTAGGTTTGGGACAGGTTTAGTGTCAGGGTTAGGGTCAGGGTCAGGGTTAGGTTCATGGTTATGGTAAGGTCAGCTTTATGTTTAGGTTCTGTTTTATGAGTAGATTCAGGATCAGGGTTAGCTTTAGGGTTACTCATCTGTTCAGGCTCACGGATTGGGTCAGAGTTAGGTTTACAGTCAGGGTTAGGGTCAGTGTTAAGGTCAAGGCCAGGGTCAGTTTTAAGGTTAAGTTCTGACATAGGCAATGTTCAGAGTTAGGGTTATGATCAGGTTCAGGGGAGAGGGTCAGGATAATTGTTAAAGTGGGGTTAGAGTAAGGCTTAGGGGTAGGTTGAGAGTTAGGTTAACTGGGTTAGGGTCAGTGTCAGGGATAATGTTAGGGGTTTTTTTAGGGTTAGGTTCAGCGTTAGGTTTCGGGTCAGGGCCCGTGTTAGTGTCAGGGTCACGGTTACGTTTAAGGTTATAGATAAGTTCAGGCTCACATTCAGTGTCAGGTTTAGTGTTAGGGTGAGGGTCAGTGTCACTGTTAGGGTCAGACTTAGGTTTCTGTTCTTTGCCTGGGTCGGGGACAGGGTGAAGTCTAGGACCAGTGTCAGGTTTACGGTCAGGATCAGGTATTGGTTTAAAGTACACATTCGGGTCAGGGACAGGGTTAGGTAGTGGTCATTGTTAGGTTCATGGTTAGGTTAAGGGTCAGGGCCAGTGTCCGGTTTAGGGTCAGGGTCTGGTATAGGCAAAGTTCAGGGTTAGGGTTATGATCTTAAGCAGGTATAGGGTCAGGGTTTATTGTTAAAGTTTAGGGTTAGTTTTATGTTTAGCGTTAGGTTGACGGTTAGGGTTAGAACTTGTTACGGTCAGGGTCCGTGGTAGGGTTACGGGTTAGTGTTAGGGTTAGGTTCAGATATAGGATTCGAGGGAGGGCCCATTTTAGTGTCAGGGTCAGGGTTACATTTAGGGTTTGACTAGGGTTCAGTCTCACATTCAGGGCCAGGTTTAGTGTTCAGTTGATTGTCGGGGTCACTGTAAGGGTCAAGGTTAGGTTATCGTCATGGTCTGGGTCAGGGTCAGGGTGAAGTTTAGCACCAGTGTCCTGCTTAGGATCAGGTTCAGGTATTGGTTTAAAGTCCACATTCGGGTCAGGGACAGGGTTATGTAGTGGTCAGAGTTAGTGTCAAGGTTAGGATTAGGGTCAGAGTCAGGGTCAGCTAAAGGTCAGGGCCAGGGTCAGGTTGAGGGTCAGGCTTTCGTATAGGGTCAATGTTTGGATCAGTGTCACAGTTAGGTTTTGGCAGTAGGGTTTGAGATTGGGGTAAGGGTTAGGGTTAGAAGTAGGGTTATGGTTAGGGTTAGGGATAGACAGCGGAAGGTCAGGGTTACGGTTTGGTTTAGGTTAGGGGTTAGTGTTAAGGTCAGGGTCAGCATGATGTGTAGGTTCAGGGTCCTTTTTAGGGTCACGGTTAGAGTTACCATTAGGTTTAGGGTTAGGGTCAAGCACACTGTCACGTTCAGGGGTAGGGTTAGGGTCCGGGTTAGGTCAGCATCAGGGTTAGGATTAGGGTCAGGGTCAGGGTCCTGGTTAGGTTTGAATCATGGTTATGGTAATGTCAGAGTTAGGTTTAGGTTCAGGGTCCACATCAGGGTCAGTGTCAGGCTTAGGTTAGGTTTAGGGTTCAGGTCAGGATCACAGTCAGGGTCAGGGTCAGGGTCAGGGCCAGGGCTTGGGTTAGGGTTTGGGGCAGGCTCATATCAGTGTCAGGGTCAGGGTTAGTGGTTATTGTTAGGGTTAGCCCCGCTCCTGGGTCATGGAGCCGTCCCTTCAGGGTCTCAGGATAAACCCTGGGCAGAATGGTATAGACCCTACACCCGATCCCACTTAACCTGCCTTAAACTGGGGTGTGAACATGACTTGCCCACGAGACATCTACCTCCCTCATCAGCCTGATCCTGCTTGGGGCATCTCCACCCAGGATGGCATGGCCAGGTCCTCTTTACACACAGACACACAGACACCCAGAGGCACACACACACACACACACACACACACACACACACACACAGGACAGGGAGGAGACCTAGGGCTACACAAGTGGATAAGAGGTGTGGGACTATCTGACTCTGAGCCCCCTGGTGTCACCTTTGAAATTTATTAGTCAAAGGGCCTGAGGTGATGGGGAAACCTGATATGACCTGCCAGGTAGGGGACGTGTCAGACGGGCCAGCTCTCTTCTCCCTGCATCCTCTCGGCTTTAGTACAACAGAGAACATGTCGCTTCCTTTAGGTTGTGCCTAGAAATGAGCTGGGCATGGCGGTTTTTCTCTGTAATGGGGTGCCTGGATATGTGGGTTCCACTTCCCTTGGGCTCGGTCATCAAGGAAGTGAGGTCACCACTGCCTGGGGGCTCCTTACCGAACTTCCTGCTCCACCAGAGCTCCCTGAGACGCCAGTCCCCAAGCTGCTCAAGGTTCACACTCCACTCAATGCAGTGCCCATCCTGTGACCCCCATACAGCCTCCCCACAGCCCCTGGGAGGCCTGCGTGCAGCTGTTTTCCCCGCTGGAGGGAACAGAGCTGGTTTTAGACCAGGTTAGTGTTAGGGTTAGGGTTAAGAATGACTTAGGGTCAGGGTTAGGGTTAGACGTCTTTGGGGTCAGGGTTAGCGTAAGGCTTAGGGTAGGGGTCAGGGTTAGGGTTAGGTACATGGTCAGGTTTAGGGTCAGGATCACAGTAGGTTCAGGGTTAGCGTTATAGGCCGAGTCAGGCTCAGGGTCAGTGTTAGGCTCACAGTTGGGTTTAGGGTCAGGTTCAGGGTCATGGTCAAGTTTTCGGGTCAGGTTCAAGTTTTGGTTTGGGGGCAAGGTCATGTCAGGTCAGGGTTAGGTTTGGGAAAGGTTTAGTGTCAGGGTTAGGGTCAGGGTCAGGGTTAGGTTCATGGTTATGGTAAGGTCAGCTTTATGTTTAGGTTCTGTTTTATGAGTAGATTCAGGATCAGGGTTAGCTTTAGGGTTACTAATCTGTTCAGGCTCACGGATTGGGTCAGAGTTAGGTTTACAGTCAGGGTTAGGGTCAGTGTTAAGGTCAAGGCCAGGGTCAGTTTTAAGGTTAAGTTCTGACGTAGGCAAAGTTCAGAGTTAGGGTTATGATCAGGTTCAGGGAGAGGGTCAGGATAATTTTTAAAGTGGGGTTAGGGTTAGGGTTAGAGGTAGGTTGAGGGTTAGGATTAGACCGGGTTAAGGTCAGTGTCAGGGATAATGTTAGGGGTTAATTTTAGGGTTATGTTCAGCATTACGTTTCAGGTCAGGGCCCGTGTTAGTGTCAGGGTCAGGATTACGTTTTAGGGTTAGACTTAGGTTCAGGTTCACATTCAGTGTCAGGGTTAGTGTTAGGGTCAGGGATAGGTCTGCGTCAGGGTTAGGATTAGGGTCAGGGTATGGGTCATGGTGAGGTATTAGTCATATTTTCGGTAATGTCAGAGTTAGGTTTAGGTTCAGGGTCCACATCAGGGTCCTTGCCAGGCTTAGGTTTCGGTTTATGGTTCAGGTAAGGATCACAGTAAGGGTCAGGGTCAGAGTCAGGGTCAGGGCTTGGGTTAGGGTTTGGGGCAGGCTCACAGTCAGTGTCAGGGTCAGGGTTAGTGGTTACTGTTATGGTTAGCCCCGCTCCTGAGTCATGGACTCATCCATTCAGGGTCTCAGGATAAACCCTGGGCAGAAGGGTGTATACCCTACAACTGATCCCACTTAAGCAGCCTTAAACTGGGGTGTGAACATGACTTACCCACCAGACATCTAACCCCATATCAGCCTCATCCTGCTTGGGGCATCTCCACCCAGGATGGCATGGCCAGGTACTCTTTACACACAGACACACAGACACCCAGAGGCACTCGCACTCACACACACACACACACACACACACACACACACACACACACAGGAGAGAGACAGGGAGGACACCTAGGGCTACACCCATAGATCAGAAGGTGTGGGACTCTCCGACTCTGAGCCCTCTGGTGTCACCTTTTGATTTTATTAGCCAAAGGGCCTGAGGCGTTGGGGAAACCTGATATGACCTGCCAGGGAGGGGACGTGTCTGGCGGGTGAGCTCACTTCTCCCTGCATCCTCTGGGCTTCAGTACAGTAGAAGAACGTGGTGCTTCCTTTAGGATGTTCCTAGATAGATCTGGGGAGGGCGTTTCTCTGTAATGGGATGCCTGGATACATGGGTTCCAATTGCGTTGGGCTCTGTCGTCAGGAAAGTGAGGTCACGAATGCCTGGGGGTTCCTTACCAAACTTCCTGCTCCACCAGAGCTCCCTGAGCCGCCGGTCCCCACGCTGCTCAAGGCTCACACTCCACTCAATGCAGTGCCCATCCATTGACCCACATACAGCCTCCTCCCAGACGCTGGGAGGCCTGGGTGCAGCTGTTTTCCCCGCTGGAGGGAACAGAGCTGGGATTAGACCAGCTTAGTGATAGGGTTAGGGCTAAGAAAGACGTAGGGTCAGGTTTAGGGTTAGACATCTTTGGGGTCAGGGTTAGCGTAAGGCTTAGGGTAGGGGTCAGGGTTAGGGTTAGGTTCATGGTTAGGTTTAGGGTCAGGATCACAGTAGGTTCAGGGTTAGCGTTACAGTCAGAGTCAGGTTCAGGGTCAGTGTTAGGCTGACGGTTAGGTTTATGTCCAGGCAGGGTCATGGTCAGATTTACGGTCAGGTTCAAGTTTTGGTTTGGTGGCAAGGTTCATGTCAGGGTCAGGGTTAGGTTTGGGACAGGTTAGGCTTAGAGGTAGATTGAGGGTTAGGGTTAGACTGGGTTAGGGTAAGTGTCAGGGATAATGTTAGGGGTTTTTTTTAGGGTTAGGTTCAGCCTTAGCTTTCGGGTCAGGGCCCATGTTAGTGTCGGGGTCAGGGTTACGTTTAGGGTTAGAGTTAGGGTCAGGCTCACATTCAGTGTCAGGTTTAGTGTTAGTTTCAGGGTCAGGGTCATTGTTTGGGTCAGAGTTAAGTTTATGGTCTTTGCCTGGGTCGGGATCAGGGTGAAGTCTAGGGCCAGTGTCAGGTTTACGTAGGATCAGGTATTGTTTTAAAGTCCACATTCGGGTCAGGGACAGGGTTATATTGTGGTCATTGTGAGGGTCATGGTTAGGTTTAGGATCAGGGTAAGGGTGATTTAGGGTCAGGGTCTGGTATAGGCAACGTTCCGGGTTAGAGTTATGACCATTATCAGGTATAGGATCATGGTTATTGTTTAAGTTTAGGGTTAGTGTTAGGGTTAGCGTTAGGTTGACTGTTAGGGTTAGAACTTATTAGGGTCAGTGTCCGTGGTAGGTTTAGGGGTTAGTGTTAGTGTTAGAAACAGCAATAGGATTCGAGGAGGGCCAGTGTCAGCGTCAGGATCAGGGTTACATTTATGGTTCGAGTTAAGGTCAGGCTCACAGTCAGGGTCAGGTTTAGTTTTCAGGTCAGGGTCGGGGTCACTGTTAGGGTCAAGGTTAGGTTTATGGTCATGGTCTGGGTCACGCTCAGGGTGAAGTTTAGCACCAGTGTCTGGTTGAGGGTCAGGTTCAGGTTGGTTTAAAATCCACATTTGGGTCAGGGACATGTTTATGTAGTGGTCAGTGTTAGTGTCATGGTTTGGATTAGGGTCAGGGTCACGGTCAGATGAAGGTCAGGGCCAGGGTCAGGTTGAGGGTCAGGCTTTGGTAGAGGGTCAATATTCGGTTCAGTGTCATACTTAGGTTTTGGTGGTAGGGGTTGGGATGGGGTTTGGGTTAGATTTTATAAGTAGGGTTATGGTTAGGGTGGGTGAGACAGCATAAGGTCAGGGTTAGGGTTTGGTTTAGGGTAGGGGTTAGTGTTAGGTTCAGGGTCAGCATGAGGTGTAGGTTCAGGGTCCTTATTAGGGTCATGGTTAGAGTTACCATAAGGTTTAGGGTTAGGGTCAATTCAAGTCACGATCAGGGTTAGGGTTATGGTCCGGGTTAGGTCAGCATCAGAGTTAGGATTAGGGTCAGGGTCAGGGTCCTGGTTAGGTTTGAGTCATGGTTACGGTAATGTCAGAGTTAGGTTTAGGTTCAGGGTCCACATCAGGGTCAGTGTCAGGCTTAGGTTTAGGTTTAGGGTTCAGGTCAGGATCACAGTCAGGGTCAGGTTCAGGGTCAGGGTCAGGGCTTGGGTTAGGTTTTGGGGGCAGTCTCAGAGTCATTCAGGGTCAGGGTCAGGGTTAGTGGTTACTGTTAGGGTTAGCCCTGATCCTGGGTCATGGACCCATCCGTTCAGGGTCTTAGGATAAACCCTGGGCAGAAGGGTGTAGACCCTACACCTGATCCCACTTAACCAGCCTTAAACTGGAGTGTGAACATGCCTTGCCCACCAGATATCTAAACCCTCATCAGCCTGATCCTGTTTGGGGCATCTCCACCCTCGATGGCATAGCCAGGACCTCTTTACACACAGAACACAGACACACAGATGCACCCCCACACACACACACACACACACGCGGGGAAGAGACCTAAGCCTATACGAGTGGATCAGAAGGTGTGGGACTCTCTGATCTGAGCCCCCTGGTGTCACCTTTTGATTTTTTAGCCAAAGGGCCTGAGGCATTGGGGAAACCTGATATGACCTGCCAGGGAGGGGACGTGTCAGACGGGCCAGGTCTCTTCTCCCTGCATCCTCTCGGCTTCAGTACAGCAGAAGAACATGTCGCTTCCTTTAGGATGTGCCTAGATAGAGCTGGGGAGGGCGTTTCTCTGTAATGGGATGCCTGGATACGTGGGTTCCAATTCCGTTGGGCCCTTCGTCAAGGAAGTGAGGTCCCCACTGCCTGGGGGTTCCTTACCAAACTTCCTGCTCCACCAGAGCTCCCTGAGCTGCTGGTACCCATGCTGCTCAAGGCTCACACTCCACTCAATGCAGTGCCCATCCTGTGACCCCCATACAGCCTCCCCCCAGCCCTTGGGAGGCCTGCGTGCAGCTGTTTTCCCCGCTGGAGGGAACAGAGCTGGGTTTAGACCAGGTTAGTGTTATGGTTAGGGTTAGGAAAGAATTAGGGTCAGGTTTAGGGTTAGACGTCTTTGGGGTCAGGGTTAGCATAAGGCTTAGGGTAGGGGTCAGGGTTAGGGTTAGGTTCATGGTTAGGTTTAGGGTCAGGATCACAGTAGGTTCAGGGTTAGCGTTACGGTCAGAGTCAGGGTCAGGGTCAGTGTTAGGGTGACGGTTAGGTTTAGGGTCAGGTTCAGGGTCATGGTCAGTTTTAGGGGCAAGTTCAAGTTTTGGTTTGGGGGCAAGGTCATGTCAGGTCAGGGTTAGGTTTGGGACAGGTTTAGTGTCAGGGTTAGGGTCAGGGTCAGGGTTAGGTTCATGGTTATGGTAAGGTCAGCTTTATGTTTAGGTTCTGTTTTATGAGTAGGTTCAGGATCAGGGTTAGCTTTAGGGTTACTAATCTGTTCAGGCTCACGGATTGGGTCAGAGTTAGGTTTACAGTCAGGGTTAGGGTCAGTGTTAAGGTCAAGGTCAGGGTCAGTTTTAAGGTTAAGTTCTGACATAGGCAATGTTCAGAGTTAGGGTTATGATCAGGTTCAGAGAGAGGGTCAGGATAATTGTTAAAGTGAGGTTAGAGTTAGGCTTAGAGATAGGTTGAGGGTTAGGGTTAGACTGGGTTAGGGTCAGTGTCAGGGATAATGTTAGGGGTTTTTTTTTAGGTTAGGTTCAGCCTTAGGTTTCGGGTCAGGGCCCATGTTAGTGTCAGGGTCAGGGTTACGTTTAGGGTTAGAGTTAGGGTCAGGCTCTCATTCAGTGTCAGGTTTAGTGTTAGTTTCAGGGTCAGGGTCATTGTTTGGGTCAGAGTTAAGTTTATGGTCTTTGCCTGGGTCGGGATCAGGGTGAAGTCTAGGGCCAGTGTCAGGTTTATGGTAGGATCAGGTATTGGTTTAAAGTCCACATTCGGGTCAGGGACAGGGTTATGTTGTGGTCATTGTGAGGGTCATGGTTAGGTTTAGGGTCAGGGTGAGGGTGATTTAGGGTCAGGGTCTGGTATAGGCAACGTTCCGGGTTAGGGTTATGATCATTATCAGGTATAGGATCATGGTTATTGTTTCAGTTTAGGGTTAGTGTTAGGGTTAGCGTTAGGTTGTCTGTTAGGGTAAGAATTTGTTAGGGTCAGTGTCCGTGGTAGGTTTAGGGGTTAGTGTTAGGGTTAGGATCAGCAATAGGATTCGAGGAGGGCCAGTGTCAGCGTCAGGGTCAGAGTTACATTTATGGTTCGAGTTAAGGTCAGGCTCACAGTCAGGGTCAGGTTTAGTTTTCAGGTCAGGGTCGGGGGGGTCACTGTTAGGGTAAAGGTTAGGTTTATGGTCATGGTCTGGGTCACGCTCAGGGTGAAGTTTAGCACCAGTGTCAGGTTGAGGGTCAGGTTTAGGTTGGTTTAAAATCCACATTCGGGTAAGGGACAGGTTTATGTAGTTGTTAGTGTATTGTCATGGTTTGGATTAGGGTCAGGGTCATGGTCAGATGAAGGTCAGGGCCAGGGTCAGGTTGAGGGTCAGGCTTTGGTATAGGGTCAATATTCGGTTCAGTGTCACAATTAGGTTTTGGCGGTAGGGTTTTTGGGATGGGGTTTGGGTTAGATTTAGAAGTAGGGTTATGGTTAGGGTGGGTTAGACAGCATAAGGTCAGGGTTAGTGTTTGGTTTAGGGTAGGGGTTAGTGTTAGGGTCAGGTTCAGCGTTAGGTTTAGGTTCAGGGTCCGTAGAGGTTCATGGTTAGAGTTACCTTTAGTTTTAGGGCTAGCGTCAGGCTCACAGTCACGTTCAGGCTTAGGGTTAGCGTCCGGATTAGGTCAGCGTCAGGATTAGGATTAGGGTCAGGGTCAGGGTCCTAGTTAGGTTTCAGTCATGGTTATGGTAATGTCAGAGTTAGGTTTGGGTTCAGGGTCCACATCAGGGTCAGTGTCAGGCTTAGGTTTAGGTTTAGGGTTCAGGTCAGGATCACAGTCAGGGTCAGGGTCAGGGTCAGGGTCAGGGCTTGGGTTAGGTATAGGGCAGGCTCACAGTCAGTTTCAGGGTCAGGGTTAGTGGTTCTGTTAGGGTTAGCCCTGATCCTGGGTCATGGACCCATCCGTTCAGGGTCTCAGGATAAACCCTGGGCAGAAGGGTGTATACCCTACACCCGATCCAACTTAACCAGCCTTAAACTGGGGTGTGAACATGACTTGCCCACCAGATATCTAAACCCTCATCAGCCTGATCCTGCTTGGGTCATCTCCACCCACGATGGCATAGCCAGGTCCTCTTTACACACAGACACAGAAACCCAGTGGCACACACACACAAGCACACACACACACACACACACACACAGAGCAGAGACAGGCAGGAGACCTAGGGCTACACTGGTCGATAAGAAGGTGTGGGCCTCTCTGACTCTGAGCCCCCTGGTGTCCCCTTTTGAGTTTATTAGCCAAAGGGCCTGAAGCGTTGGGGAAACCTGATATGACCTGCCAGGTAGGGGACTTGTCTGGCGGGCGAGCTGTCTTCTCCCTGTATCCTCTCAGCTTCAGTACAGCAGAAGAACATGTCGCTTCCTTTAGGATGTGCCTAGATATGAGCTGGGCATTGGGGGTTTCTCTGTAATGGGGTGCCTGGATACGTGGGTTTCAATTCCCTTGGGCTCTGTCGTCAGGGAAGTGAGGTCACCACTGCCTGGGGGCTCCTTACCGAAATTCCTGTTCCACCAGAGCTCCCTGAGCCGCTGGTCCCAAGCTGCTCAAGGCTCACACTCCACTCAATGCAGTGCCCATGCAGTACCCCCATACAGCCTCCTCCCACCCCCTGGGAGGACTAGGTGCAGCTGTTGTCCCCACTGGAAGGAACAGAGCTGGGTTTAGACTAGGTTAGTGTTAGGGTTAGGGTTAAGAAAGACTTAGGGTCAGGGTTAGGGTTAGACGTCGTTGAGGTCAGGCTTACCGTAAAGCTTAGGGTAGGGGTCAGGGTTAGGGTTAGGTTCATGGTTAGGTTTAGGGTCAGTAGGGTCACGGTTAGCGTTATGGTCACAGTCAGGGACAGGGTCAGTGTTAGGATGACGGTTTAGTTTTAGGGTCAGGTTCAGTGTCATGGTCAGATTTAGAGTCAGGTTCAAGTTTTGGTGTGGGGGCAAGGTTCATGTCAGGGTCAGGTTTAGATTTGGGACAGGTTTATTGTCAGGGTTAGGGTCAGGGTCAGGGTTAGGTTCATGGTTATGGTAAGGCCAGCTTTATGTTTAGGTTCTGTTTTATGAGTAGGCTCAGGATCAGGGTGAGATTTAGGGTGACGATTCTGTTCAGGATCACGGATTGGGTCAGAGTTAGGTTTACAGTCAGGGTTAGGGTCAGAGTTAAGGTCAAGGCCAGGGTCAGTTTTAAGGTTAAGTTCTGACATAGGCAATGTTTAGACTTAGGGTTATGATCAGGTTCAGGGAGAGGGTTAGGATAATTGTTAAAGTGGGTTTAGGGTTAGGGTTAGAGCTAGGTTGAGGGTTAGGGTTAGACCGGGTTTGGGTCAGTGTCAGGGATAATGTTAGGGGTTAGTTTTAGGGTTAGGTTCAGCATTAGGTTTCGGGTCAGGGCCCGTGTTAGTGTCAGTGTGCGGGTTACGTTTAGGGTTAGAGTTAGGGTCAGGCTCCCATTCAATGTCAGGGTTAGTGTTAGGGTCATTGTCAGCATCACTGTTAGAGTCAGGGTTAGGTTTATAGTCTTTGCCTGGGTCAGGGTCATGGTGGTGAGTCTAGGGCCAGTGTCAGGTTACGGTCAGGTTCAGGTATTGGTTTAAAGTCCACATTCGGGTCAGGGACATGATTATTTAGTGGTCATTTTAGGGTCATGGTTCTGTTGAGAGTCTGGGCCAGGGTCAGATTTAGGGTCCGGGTCTGCTATATGCAAAGTTCCGGGTAAGGGTAATGATCATAATCAGGCATAGGGTCCGGGTTATTGTTTATGTTTAGGGTTAGGTTTAGGGTTAGAGTTAGGTTGAGAGTTAGGAGAGTAGGATTAGCCCTCGTTAGGGTCAGGGTCCGTGGTAGGGTTAAGGTTTAGTGTTAGGGTTAGTTTCAGCGATAGGATTCGCGGAGGGCATGTGTTAGTGTCAGGGTCAGGGTTACGTTTAGGGGTAGAGTTAGGGTCAGGCTCACATTCAGTGTCAGGGTTAGTGTTAGGGTCAGGGTTAGGGTCAGTGTTAGGGTCAGGGTTAGGTTTATGGTCATGGCCTGCGTCAGGGTCAGGGTATAGTTTAGGGCAGTGTCAGGTTTAGGGTCAGGATCAGGTATTGGTTCTAAGTCCACATTTGGGTTGGGACAAGGTTATGCAGTAGTCAGTGTTACTGTCATGGTTAGGTTTAGGGTCAGGGCCATGGTCAGGTTTAGGATCAGGGTCCCTAATAGCAATTTTCAGGGTTAGGTTTAGGGTCAGTGTCTGGTATAGGCAAAGTTCAGGTTCCGGGTTATGATCATAGTCAGCTATAGGGTGAGGGTTATTGTTAAAGTTCAGCGTTAGTGTTAGGGTTAGCGTTAGGTTGATGGTTAGGGTTAGAACTTGTTAGGGTCAGGGTCCGTGGTAGGATAGGGGTTAGTGTTAGAGTTAGTTTCAGCAATAGGATTCGGGGTAGGGCCCCCGTTAGTGTCAGGGTCAGGGTTACATTTAGGGTTAGAGTAGGGTAGGCTAACAGCCAGGCTCAGGTTTAGTGTTCAGGTCAGGGTCGGGATCACTATTAGGAGGACCCGTGGTAGTGTCAGGGTTAAGGTTACGTTTAGGGGTAGAGTTAGGGTCAGGCTCACATTCCGTCTCAGGGTTAGTGTTAGGTTTGGATCAGGGTCACTGTTAGGGTCAGGGTTAGGTTGATGGTCATGGCCTGGGTCAGGGTCATGGTGAAGTTTAGGGCCAGTGTCAGGTTTAGCGTCAGGATCAGGTATTGGTTAAAGTCCACATTCGGGTCAGGGACAGGGTTATGTAGTGGTCAGTGTTAAGGTCATGGTTAGGATTAGGGTCAGGGTCAGAGTCAGGTTAAGGTCAGGGCCAGGGTCAGGTTTAGGTTCAGTCTTTGCTTTATGTTCGGTTCAGGTTCACAGTTAGGTTTAGGGGAAAAGTTTGGGATGGGGTTAGGGTTAGAGTTAGAAGTAGTGTTATCGTGAGGGTTAGGGTTAGACAGGGGTCAGGTCAGGGTGAGGGTTTGGTTTAGGGTAGGGGTTAGTGTTAGGGGGTCAGGGTCAGTGTTCGGTTTGGGTACAAGGTCCATATTAGGGTCAGTGTTAGGGTTACCTTTAGGTTTAGGTTTAGGGTCAGGCACACAGTCAGGGTCAGGGTTAGGGTTAGGGTCAGGGTTAGGTCAGTGTCAGGATTACGATTAGGGTCAGGTCAGGGTCCTGTTTAGAGATGAGTCATAGTTAGGTTATCTCAGACTTAGGTTTAGTTTCAGGGTCCGGATCAGGGTCAGCATCAGGCTTAGGTTTAGGTTTAGGGTTTAGGTCAGGATCACGGTCAGGGTTAGGGTCAGTGTCAGGGTCAGGGCTCGGGTTAGGGTTTGGGGCAGGCTCACAGTTCAGGGTCAGGGTCAGTGGTTACTGTTAGGGTTCTCCCCGCTCCTGGTTCATTGTCCCCTCCCTTTAGGTTCTCAGGAAAAACCCTGGGCAGAAGGCTGTAGACCCCACACCCGATCCCACTTAGCCAGCATTACACTGGGATGTAAACATGACCTGCCCACCAGGCATCTAACCCCTCATCAGCCTGCTCCTGCTTGGGACATCTTCACCCACGATGGCATGGCCAGGTCCTCTTTACACACAGAGCCACAGACACCCAGAGGCACACACACACACACACAAACACACACACACACACACACATGGGGAGGAGACTTAGAGCTATACCGCTCAATTAAAATGTGTGGGACTCTCTGACTCTGAGCCCCCTGGTGTCACCTTTTGATTTTATTTGCCAAAGGGCCTGAGGCGTTGGGGAAGCCTGATATAACCTGCCAGTGAGGGGACTTGTATGGTGGGTGAGCTCTCTTCTCCCTGCATCCTCAGGGCTTCAGTACAGCAGAAGAACATGTCACTTCCTTTAGGATGTGCCTAGAAATGAGCTGGGCAGGGGGGTTTTCTCTGTAATGGGGTGCCTGGATACGTGGATTCTAATTCCGTTGGGCTCTGTCGTCAGGGAAGTGAGGTCACCATTGAATGGGGGCTCCTTACCAAACTTTCTGCTCCCACCAGAGCACCGTGAGCGTGCCCATCCCCTAGCTGCTCAAGGCTCACCCACCACTCCATGCGCTGTTCATCCAGTGACCCCCACACAGCCAATCCCAGCCCCTGGGTGTCCTGGATGCAACTATTGTCCCCCGCTTCAGGGAACAGAGATGGGTTCAGACCGAGTTAAGGTTAGGGTTAGGGTTAGGGTTAGGGTTTTAGGGTTAGCGAGAGACTTAGGGTTAGGGTTAGGGTTAGGGTTAGGGTTAGGGTGAGACATCGTTGGGGTCAGGGTTAGTGTTAGGGTTAGGTTAGGGGTCAGGTTTAGGGTTAGGTTCATGGTTAGGTTTAGGGTCAGGCTCACAATAGGGTCAGGGTTACCATTACTGTCAGAGTCAGGGTCAGGGTCAGTGTTACGGTGACGGTTAGGTTAAGGGTCAGGTTCAGGGTTATGGTCAGATTTAGGGTCAGGTTCAAGTTTTGTTGGGGGCAAGGTTCATGTCAGGGTCAGGGTTAGGTTTGGGACTAGTTTAGTGTCAGGGTTAGGGTCAGGGTCAGGATTAGGTTTATGGTTATGGTAAGGTCAGCTTTATGTTTAGGTTCTGTTTTATGAGTAGGTTCTGGATCAGTGTTAGCTTTAGGGTTTCTAATCTGTTCAGGCTCACGGATTGGGTCAGAGTTAGGTTTACAGTCAGGGTTAGGGTCAGTATTAAGGTCAAGGCCAGGGTCAGGTTTAAGGTTAAGGTCTGACATAGGCAAAGTTCAGAGTTAGGGTTATGATCAGGGTCAGGGAGAGGGTCAGGATTATTGTTAAAGTGGGGTTAGAGTAAGGCTTAGAGGTAGTTTGAGGGTTAGGGTTAGACCGGGTTAGGGTCAGAGTCAGGGATAATGTTAGGGGTTAGTATTAGGGTTAGGTTCAGCATTAGGTTTCGGGTCAGGGCCCGTGTTAGTGTCAGATTCAGGGTTATGTTAAGGGTAAGAGTTAGGATCAGGCTCACATTCAGGGTCATGATTGTTAGGGTCAGGGTCAGGGTCACTGTTATGGTCAGGGTTAGGTTTATGGTTTGCCTTTCTCAGGGTCAGGGTGAAGTCTAGGGCCAGTGTCAGGTTTACGGTCAGGATCAGGTATTGGTTTAAAGTCTACATTCGGGTCAGGGACAGGGTTATGTAGTGGTCATTGTTAGGGTCATGGTTAGGTTTAGGGTCACGGCCAGGGTCAGGATTAGGATCAGGGTCTCTAATAGCAAAGTTCAGGGTTAGGTTTAGGGTCAGTGTCTGGTATAGGCAAAGTTCAGTTCAGGTTCCGGGTTATGATCATAGTCAGCTAGGGTCAGGGTTATTGTTAAAGTTCAGCGTTAGTGTTAGGGTTAGCGTTAGGTTGATGGTTAGGGTTTGAACTTGTTAGGGGGTCAGGGTCCGTGGTAGGTTAGGGGTTAGTGTTAGGGTTAGTTTCAGCAATAGGATTCGGGGTAGGGCCCACTTAATGTCAGGGTCAGGGTTACATTTAGGGTTAGAGTAGGGTAGGCTAACAGCCAGGCTCAGGTTTAGTGTTCAGGTCAGGGTCGGGATCACTATTAGGCTCAGGGTTAGGTTTATGATCATGGCCTGGGTCAGGGTCAGGGTGAAGTTTAGAGCCAGTGTCAGGTTTAGGGTCAGGATCAGGTATTGGTTCAAAGTCCACATTTGGGTTAGGGACAAGGTTATGTAGTGGTCAGTGTTAGTGTCATGGTTAGGTTTAGGGTCAGGGCCAGGGTCAGGTTTAGGGTCAGGGTCTGGTAGAGGCAAAGTTCAGGGTTAGGGTTATGATCATAGTCAGGTATAAGGTAAGGGTTATTGTTAAAGTTTACGTTTAGTGTTAGGGTTAGAGTTAGGTTGAGGGTTAGGGTTAGATTGGTTAGGGTCAGGATCCGCGGTAGGGTTAGAGTATAGTGTTAGGGTTAGGTTCGGCGATAGGATCGGCGGAGGACCCGTGGTACTTTCAGGGTTAGGGTTACGTTTAGGGGAAGAGTTAGGATCAGGCTCACATTCAGTCTCAGGGTTAGTGTTAGGTTTGGATCAGGGTCACTGTTAGGGTCAGGGTTAGGTTGATGGTCATGGCCTGGGTCAGGGTCAGGGTGAAGTTTGGGCCAGTGTCAGGTTTAGTGTCAGGATCAGGTATTGGTTAAAGTCCACATTCCGGTCAGGGACAGGGTTATGTAGTGGTCAGTGTTAAGGTCATGGTTAGGATTAGGGTTAGGGTCAGGTGAAGGTCAGGGCCAGGGTCAGATTAAGTTCAGGCTTTGCTTTATGTTCGGTTCAGGTTCACAGTTAGGTTTATGGGAAAATTTGGGATGGGGTTAGGGTTAGTGTTAGAAGTAGTGTTAACGTGAGGGTTAGGGTTACACTGCGTAAGGTCAGGGTGAGGGTTTGGTTTATGGTAGGGCTTAGTGTTAGGGTCAGGGTCAGTGTTCGGTTTAGGTACAATGTCCGTATAAGGGTCAGGGTTAGGGTTACCTTAGGGTTAGTTTTAGGGTCAGGCACACAGTCACGGACAGGGTTCAGTTATGGTCAGGGTTAGTTCAAGGTCAGTATTAGGTTTAGGGTCAGGGTCAGGGTCACGGTTAGGGATGAGTCATAGCTAGGTTATTCCAGAGTTAGTTTTAGGTCCAGGATCCGGACAAGGTCAGTGTCAGGCTCAGGTTCAGATTACGGGTTCAGGTCGGGATCACGGTCAGTTTTAGCGTCAGGGTCAGGGTCAGGGTTCGGGTTAGGGTTTGGGGCAGGCTCAGAGTCAGTGTCAGGGTCACGGTTAGTGGTTACTGTTAGGGTTCGCCCCGCTCCTGGGTCATGGACTCATGACTTGCCCACCAGGCATCTAACCCATCATCAGCCTGATCCTGCTTGTGGCATCTCCATCCACGATGGCATGGCCAGGTCCTCTTTACACACAGACACAGAAACCCAGTGGCAAAACACTCACACACGCACACAGAGAGAGAGACAGGGAGGAGACCTAGGGCTACACCAGTCGAATAGAAGGTGTGGGACTCTCTGACTCTGAGCTCCCTGGTGTCACGTTTTGATTTTATTAGCCAAAGGGCCTGAGGCGTTGGTGAAACCTGATATGACCTGCCAGGGAGGGGACGTGTCTGGTGGGCGAGCTCTCTTCTCCCTGCATCCTCTCAGCTTCAGTACAGAAGAAGAACGTGTCGCTTCCTTTAGGATGTGCCTAGAAATGAGCTGGGCAGGGGTGTTTTCTCTGTAATGGGGTGCCTGGATACGTGGGTTCCAATTCCGTTGGGCTCTGTCGTCAGGGAAGTGAGGTCACCACTGCCTGGGGGCCCCTTACCGAACTTCCTGCTCGACCAGAGCTCCCTGAGCTACCGGTCCCCAAGCTGCTCAAGGCTCACACTCCACTCAAACGCAGTGCCCATCCAGTGACCCCCATAGAGCCTCCCCCTAGTCCCTGGGAAGCCTGGTTGCAGCTGTTGTCCCCGCTGGAGGGAGCAAGGCTGGGCTTAGACTAGGTTAGTGTTAGGGTTAGGGTTAAGAAAGACTTAGGGTCAGGGTTAGGGTTAGACGTCGTTGAGGTCAGGGTTAGCGTAAGGCTTAGGGTAGGGGTCAGGGTTAGGGTTAGGTTCATGGTTAGGTTTAGAGTCAGGCTCACAGTAGGGTCACGGTTAGTGTTACAGTCACAGTCAGGGACAGGATCAGTGTTAGGATGAAGGTTAGGTTTAGGGTCAGGTTCAGGGTCATGGTCAGATTTAGGGTCAGGTTCAAGTTTTGGTGTGGGGGCAAGTTTCATGTCAGGGTCAGGGTTAGGTTTGGGACAGGTTTAGTGTCAGGGTTAGGGTCAGGGTCAGGATTAGGTTTACGGTTATGGTAAGGTCAACTTTATGTTTAGGTTCTGTTTTATGAGTACGTTCAGGATCAGTGTTAACTTTAGGGTTAAGATTCTGTTCAGGCTCACGGATTGGGTCAGAGTTAGGTTTACAGTCAGGGTTAGGGTCAGTGTTAAGGTCAAGGCCAGGGTCAGGTTTAAGGTTAAGTTCTGACATAGGCAAAGTTCAGAGTGAGGGTTATGATCAGGGTCAGGGAGAGGGTCAGGATTATTGTTAAAGTGGGGTTAGAGTTAGGATTAGAGATAGTTTGCGGGTTAGGGTTAGACCGGGTTAGGGTCAGAGATAGGGATAATGTTAGGGGTTAGTTTTAGGGTTAGGCTCAGCGTTAGGTTTCGGGTCAGGGCCCGTGTTAGTGTCAGGGTCAGGGTTAGGTTTAGGGTTAGAGTTAAGTTCATGCTCACATTCAGTGTCAGGGTTAGTGTTAGGGTCAGGTTTAGATCAGCATCAGGGTTAGGATTAGGGTCAGGGTCTGGGTCATGGTTAGGTATTAGTCATATTTACGGTAATGTAAGAGTTAAGTTTAGGTTCAGGGTCCACATCAGGGTCCTTGCCAGGCTTAGGTTTTGTTTTGCTTTCAGGTAAGGATCACAGTCAGGGTCAGGGTCAGAGTCAGGGTCAGGGCTTGGGTTATGGTTTGGGGCAGGCTCACAGTCAGTGTCAGGGTCTGGCTTAGTGGTTACTGTTAGGGTTAGCCCTGCTCCTGAGTCATGGACCCATCCATTCAGGGTCTCAGGATAAACCCTGGGCAGAAGTTGTGTAGACCCTAAAACTGATCCCAATTAAGCAGCCTTAAACTGGGGTGTGAACATGACTTACACAACAGACATCTAACCGCATATCAGCCTCATCCTGCTTGGGGCATCTCCATCCACGATGGCATGGCCAGGTCCTCTTTACACACAGACACAGAAACCCAGTGGCACACACACACACACAGACACACACATACACACAAACACACAGAGACGGGGAGGAGACCTAGGGCTACACCGGACGAAGAGAAGGTGTGGGACTCTCTGACTCTGAGCCCCCTCATGTCTCCTTTTGATTTTATTAGCCAAAGGCCTGAGGCGTTGGGGAAACCTGATATGACCTGCCAGGGAGGGGACTTGTCTGGCCGGCGAGCTCTCTTCTCCCTGAATCCTCTCGGCTTCAGTACAGTAGAAGAACATGTCGCTTCCTTTAGGATGTGCCTAGAAATGAGCTGGGCAGGGGGCTTTCTCTGTAATGGGGTTCCTGGATAAGTGGGTTCCAATTCCTTTGGGCTCTGTCGTCAGGGAAGTGAGGTCACGACTGCCTGGGGGCTCCTTACCGAACTTCCTGCTGCAGCAGAAAACTCCCCTGAGCTACCGGTCCCCATGCTGCTCAAGGCTCACACTCCACTCAATGCAGTGCCCATCCAGTGACCCCCAAATAGCCTCCTTCCAACACGTGGGAGGCCTGGGTGCAGGGGATGTCCGTGCTGGAGGGAACAGAGCTGGGTTTAGACAAGGTTAGTGTTAGGGTTAGGGTTAAGAAAGACTTAGGGTCAGGCTTAGGGTTAGACATCGTTGAGGTCAGGGTTAGCATAAGGCTTAGGGTAGGGGTCAGGGTTAGGGTTAGGTTCATGGTTTTGAAGCCTGAAAACGTAGGGTAAGGTCTAGGTTCTGAAGCCTAAAAACTGAGGTAGGGAAGAGATGATGACCTAAGGCCATGGCGGGTCTGATGTGCTCAGTGTGCGGTCAGCTGTCTGGGTGTTGGTCACGAGGTCCGGGCTCAGGTTGTCAGACAGTGAATTAGTGCCCAGGTTAGACTATATATTTTGGGTGGCTGCTAGTGCCCTGTAGGTTCTTATCTGAAGAACTCTTCAGGATATGAAGAATGAGCGAGTCTGAGGCGCGTGCTCAGGCTTTTGTCTCTGGATTTTGTATCAGCGATGGCCGTGGAATGTTGGGGAGGCCTCATGGGCCATGGACGAATCTTGCTCTCTGTGGATTTGGCCCGATCCCAATTGTTTTTCGTCAATCTGTGGGATGGGCGGACTCCTTTCAGGTTTGTTACCTCAGGTGTCCCATCAAAAGAGGAATTCCAAAGCAGAGCCCTGGGGAAGAGTGAAGGGACAACCGGAATTATGGTTAAAAATTGGGGCCTAGGGGCATGGCAAGCCCAATATGCTGTCTCTCCATCCAGCCACTGAGAGGCCTTACCTGAGGACTGGGCTCAGGCTGAGGGTCACAATGTGTGTTTGTGACCAATGTGGCCCGCAAGGATGAGCGGGGCCTCATGGGCCACACTGGTTTCAACTACACTGAATCTTGGACAACATGCCAACCACAAGGTGTCTTGCCATGGGGAAAGAGTTCTGATTTCTGCATCATTTTCAAACCCGGGCCGTGATTGGAGATAAGTTCTAGGATCTGTAGCCTGAAAACCGAGGTTGAGAAGAGATGACGACCTAAGGCCATGTCGGGTCCGATGTGCTCAGTGTGCGTCCAGCTATCTGGGTGTGGCCAGGAGGTCCAGGATCAGGCTGTGTCAGAAAGGGCATTAGTGCCCAGGTCAGCCTATATATTTGGGGTACAGCCGAATGGTGTGCCCCGTTTATCCTCATTTGTGATTTCTGGGTAACGCCAGAGGGCAATATTTTTTCTCTGGAGGGCAGGCAGAGTCCTGCATTGTACTTCTGGATTGCCAAACTGGAGGGCTTGTGGGCCAGTAGTCTGAGGAAGGAAGTCTGAGACCCAAGCTAGGCCTAGGTTTCTGGGTGAGGATATGGCAGGCACAATCTACAGACCTGAATCGAGATCTCGTGCATCTGAAGTCAGGGCGAGGATCAGACGATCGCTCAGGTTGGACAGTCTGTTCCTGATGGCGCCTTCTTGAAGCGGGGGTGGATCACGAAGCCATAGGTTTTTCCCGCGATGGGAGTTGTGGGAAGCTCCCAACTGCAAAGATTCTTCTGCAGGACAATTGAGACCTGTTGGTTGGTACCAGGACAACGATTCCGAGCAGGGTTCTAAGGATGGATGGCTCGGTAGGCCACTCGCATTCCAATTGTCTCCAAGCAACAAGACAGGTTAGATCTGCTGGATCTGGGGGAGCAACCGAGGAGGCTGAGTTGAAATGGACTCTCCCGTGGATGTGTCCTAATATGATTTTGTGTCTATGGAGACCTTAGAATGAAGCGGTGGCACTGGGGCCCTGAAGGGTTCTCCTAAAGAGAGGATTTCACATAGCCCCATCATGCAAGATTCCCATGTGTAGATGAGATTTGTTCTGATGGGTGAGTCAAGAAACAGCCATATGCTGTTATTGAAATCCAGGCTTCTGAGGAGAGATGCCCGGAAACCAAAGCAATGGATCCGATAGGTGCCTAGGGGCCTGTTCGTTCCTTTTTACGTCTGGGGACATCAGTCTACGGGTCTGAGTGCCGGTAGGTGCTCAGATGGGCCCAGATTGCCCCATTTGCCCTGGGAAGCCACAAATATTGGGATGGCCTCAGGGACTTTGGAGGTTTATACTCTTAGGTGGGTTGTGGCCATTGGAATGGGCAGATACAATTCCCGTGGAGAGGGCAATCACATTCGTCAGGTTTGGCTCCAGGGGCCTGAGCCTATAGGGTGTGTAGGCCAGGGCTGTTTGGACAGTTGTCTGAAAACACAAACTCGGCTTATGTTTCGGGTCATAGGTATGGCAGGACTGATCTACAGACCCTAAGGAAAACTCTTCGGGATATGAAAAGAGGGCGAGTGTGAGGCTCTGCTCAAGTTTTTGTCTCTGGATATCTTGTCACTCATGGTCGTGAAATTTCCGGGTGACTTCATGGGAAATGGACGAGTCTTTCTCTCTGGGGTTTGGCCCCGTCCAAAGAGTTTGGGGTCATTCTGTGGAATGGAAGAAGTCCGTTGCTCTATTGTTGTTGATTTGTTTTGTTTTGTTTTTCAAACTCAGGTGTCCCACCAAATGAGAGATTCCAGAGTAGAGTCCTGGGGAGGGGCGAATGGACAACCAGAAATCTGGTTAAAAATTGGGGCCTAGGGACATGTCAAGCCCAATAAGACATCTAATGGTCCAGCCACTGAGAGGACGTACTAGAGGACAGTACTCAAGCTGAGGGTCACAATGCGTGTTTATGCCCTCGTCGCACTCTAGAATGGGCGGGGCCTCAGGCTGAATGCTGGTTTCTCCTACACTGAACGTTGGACAACATGCCAACCACAAGGTTTCTGGCTATGGGTAAGGAAGAGTTCTGATTTCTGCATCACAGTCACCCCTGGGCAGTGATTGGAGATAAGGTCTAGGTTCTGAAGACTGAAAACTGAGATAGGGAAGAGATGATCACCTAAGGACATGCTGGGTCTGATGTGCCCAGTGTGCGGTCAGCTGTCTGGGTGTTGGTCAATAGGTCCGGGCTCAGGTTGTCAGACAGTGCATTTGTGCCCAGGTTAGACAATATATTTTGGGTGCATTCGAGTGCCGTGTAGGTTCTTATCTGAAGAACTCTTCAGGATATGAAGAATGAGCGAGTCTGAGGCACGTGCTCAGGCTTTTGTCTCTGGATTTTTTATAAGCGATGGCCGTGGAATGTTGGGGAGGCCTCATGGGCCATGGACGCATCTTGCTCTCTGTGGATTTGGCCCAATCCCAATTGTTTTTCGTCAATCTGTGGGATGGGAGGACTCCTTTCAGGTTTGTTACCTCAGGTGTCCCACCAAAAGAGGAATTCCAAAGCAGAGCCCTGGAGAAGAGAAAAGGGACAACCCGAACTACGGTTAAAAATTGGGGCATAGGGGCATGGCAAGCCCAATATGCTGTGTCTCCATCCAGCCACTGAGAGGCCTTACCTGAGGACTGGGCTCAGGCTGAGGGTCACAATGTGTGTTTGTGACCAATATGGCCCGCAAGCATGGGCGGGGCCTTATGGGCCACACTGGTTTCAACTACACTGAACCTTGGACAACATGCCAACCACAAGGTTTCTTGCCATGGGGAAAGAGTTCTGATTTCTGCATCATTTTCAAACCCGGGCCGTGATTGGAGATAAGGTCTAGGTTCTCAAGCCTGAAAACCGAGGTTGAGAAGAGATGACGACCTAAGGCCATGGCGGGTCCGATGTGCTCAGAGTGCGGCCAGCTGTCTGGGTGGGGGCCAGGAGGTCCAGGCTCAGGCTGTGTCAGAAAGGGCATTAGTGCCCAGGTCAGCCTATATATGTGGGGTACAGCCGATTGCCGTGCAGGTTGATCCTCATTTGGGGTTTCTGGGTAGCCCCAGAGGGCAATGTTTTTTTCTGGAGGGCAGGCAGAGTGATGCATTATAGTTCTGGATTGCCAAACTGGAGGGCTTGTGGGCCAATAGACTGAGGACGAAATTCTGAGAACCCAAGCTAGACCTATGTTTCTGTGTGAGGATACGCAGGCACAATCTACAGACCTGAATCGAGATCTCGTGCATCTGAAGTCAGGGCGAGGATCAGACGATCGCTCAGGTTGGACATTCTGTCCCTGATGGCCCCTTCTTGAAGGGTGGGTGGATCACAAGGCCATGGGTGTTTTCCCATGATGGGAGTTGTGAGAAGCTCCCAACTGAGGACGGAAGTCTGAAAACCCAAGCTAGGCCTCGGTTTTCTGGGTGACAATATGGCAACTACAGTCGTCAGGTTGGCTCCAGGGGCCTAAGCCTGTAGGCTGTGTAGGCCAGGGCTGTTTGGACAGTTTGGACAGTTGGACAGTTTGGACAGTCAGTTGTCTGAAAACATAAAAACGGCTGATGTTTCGGGTCATAGGTATGGCAGCTGATCTACAGACCGTGAGGAGAATTCTTCGGGATATGAAAAAAGGGCGAGGGTGAGGCTCTTGCTCAATTATTTATCTCTGGATATCATGCCATTCATGGTCATGAAATTTCCGGGTGACTTCATGGGAAATGGACGAGTCTTACTCCCTGGGGGTTTGGCCCAATCCAAAGAGTTTGGGGTCATTCTGTGGGACGGAAGAAGTCCGTTTTTTGTTGTTTTTTTTGTTTGTTTTTTGTTTTGTTTTACAAACTCAGGGGTCCCACCAAATAGGGATTCCAGAGTAGAGCCCTAGGGAGGGGCGATTGGACAACCAGAAATCTGGTTAAAATTGGGTCCTAGGGACAGCTAGACTCGGGTTTCAGGGCGAGGGCACGGCATGTCCCCCCTGAAGATCTGAAGCAATATCTCATGCATCTGAAGTCAGAGCGAGGTTCAGACGTTGGCTCAGCTTGGATTTTCTGTTCATGAGGGCCCCTTCATAAAGGGAGCCGAATCTCGGCCGTGGAGGTATTCTCACGTGGGGAATTGTGGAATGCCACCTCCAAGGATTCCTTCTGCGGGACAATTGAGACCTGTGGACAGCTCCAGGACATCCTTTATGGATGAGTCCAGACCAACGTTCGAGGATGGATGCCTGGGAAGCCCGCCTCACATTCCAATTGTCTCCTAGCAACAAGGCAGTATAGATCTGATGGCTCTGCGGGAGCAACGGGGGTGGCTGAATTGAAATGGACTTTCCTGAGGATGGGTCTAATGTGTGTTTGTGTTCATGAGGGCCTTGGAATGGCGCGGTGGCACCGGGGACCCTGAAGTATTCTCCTCAGCTTTTGACATAGCTCCCATGCACAAGTTTCTTTGTGGAGACGAGGTTTGTTCTGATGGGTGCCTCAGGAAAACCCCAAAGCTGGTATTGGAAACCAGGGTTTTGAGGAGACATGCCTGTAAACCAAAGCAATGGATCCGATTTTGGCCTAGGGTCCTGTCTGGTTCAATCTTCTTCTTCTCTGGGGACATCCTTCTAGGGTATGAGTGGAGGTAGATGCTCAGCTGGTGTCAGACTGCCCTTTTTTTCCCGGGCGACCTGTACTATTGGGATGGCCTCAGGGACTTTGGAGGGTTCTCCTAATTTGTACGATTTTGGACAATGGAATGGGCAGAATTCCCATGGATTGGGTAGGCACAGTCCTAATGTGTGGCTCCAGGGTCCCCAGCCTGGATGGTGTGTGGCCCAGGACTTTGAGGACAGAAGTCTGAAAACACAATCTCAGCTTATGTTTGGGGACGAAGTTATGGCAGGCCCAATCTACAAACCATGAGAAGACATCTTCAGGATATGAAGATAGTGCGAGTCTGAGGCGCTTGCTTAGGCTTTTGTCTCTGGATTTTGTATCAGCGATGGCCGTGGAATGTCGAGGAAGCCTCATGGGCCATGGACGAATCTTCCTCTCTGTGGATTTGGCCCATCCCAATTGGTTTTTGTCAATCTGTTGGATGGAGGACTTCCTTTCAGGGTTGTTACATCATGTGTCCCACCAAAAGAGGAATTCCAAAGCAGAGCCCTGGGGAAGAGTGAAGGGACAACACGAACTATGGTTAAAAATTGGGGCCTAGGGGCATGGCAAGCCCAATATGCTGTCTCTTCATCCAGCCACTGAAGGCCTTACCTGAGGACTGGGCTAAGGCTGAAGGTCACAATGTGTGTTTGCTACCTATCTGGACCGCGAGCAATGGCGGGGCCTCAAGGGACACACTGGTTTCCACTACACTGAATGTTGGACAACAAGCCAACCACAAGTTTTCCTGCCATCGGGAAGGAGTTCTGATTTCTGCATCCTTTTCAAACCTGGGCAGTGATTGGAGATAAGGTCTAGGTTTTGAAGCCTGAAAACTGAGGTTGGGAAGGGATAACGACCTAAGGCCATGGCGGGTCTGAAGTTCTCAGTTTGTAGCCATTGTCTGCGTGGGCCTAGGAGGTCCAGGCTCAAGCTGTGTCAGAAAGGGCATTATTGCCCAGGTCATCCTATATATTTTGGGTATAGCCATGTGTCGTGCAGGTTGATATTCATTTGGTTTCTAGGTAGCCCCAGAGGGCAATGTATTTCTTCTGCAGGGCAGGTAGAGTGCTGCATTGTAGTTCTGGATTGCCAAACTGGAGGGCATGTGAGCCAGTAGTCTGTGTACAGAAGTCTGAGGACACAAGAAAGGCTTAGGTTTCTGGGTGAGGACATGGCAGGCACAATCTACACACCTGAACCGCGATCTCGTGCATCTGAAGTCAGGGTGAGGATCAGACGATAACTCAGGTTGGACCTTATGTCGCTGATGGCCCCTTTATGAAGGGGGTGGATCATGTGGCCATGGGGGTTCTCTCACGATGGCAGTTCTGAGAAGCTCCCAACTGCAAAGATTCTTCTGCAGGACAATTGAGACCTGTTGGTTGGCTCCAGGCCAACGATTCCAAGCAGGATTTTAAGGATGGATGGCGGGGTAGGCCACCTCACATTCCAATTGTCTCCTATCAACAAGACAAGTTAGATCTGCTGGATCTCGCGGAGCAACCAAATACGCTCAGTTGAAATGGACTCTCCTGTGGATGGGTCCTAATGTGTTTTTTTTGTCTATGGAGACCTTGTAATGGGGCAGTGGCACACAGGCCCTGAAGGATTCTCCTAACTGGTGGTTTTGAGACATCTTCAAAGGATAATTTTCCCATGTGGAGAAGAGATTTGTTCTGATTGCTGCCTCATGAAATCCCCATATGCTAATATTGGAAACCAGGCCTCTGAGGAGAGATACCTGTAACCGAAAGCAATGAATCTGATTCAGGCCTAGGGGCCTGTCTGAATCAATCTCTTCTCTGGGGACATCCATCTACGCTGAGTAGAGGTAAATGCTCAGCTGGTTTCAGATGACCCTTGTTTGTCCTGGGCGGCCTACATTATTGGGATGTCCTTGGGGACTCTGGAGGTTTTTCCTAATTTGTACGATTGTGGACAATGGAATGGGCAGAATTCCCGTGGTATGGACAGGCACAGTCCTGATGTGTGGCTCCAGGGGCCCCAGCCTGAAGGGTCTGTGGGCCAGGAATGTGGGACAGAAGTCTGAAAACACAAACTCGGCTTAGGTTTGGGAAGTAGGTATGGCAGGCCCGATCTACAGACCGTGAGGAGAACTCTTCGGGATACGACAAAAGAGCGAGTGTGAGGCGCTTGCACAGACTTTTGTCTCTGGATTTGTTGTCAACGATGGCTGTGGAATCTCGGGGAGGCCTCATGGGCCATGGACGAGACTTCCTCTCTGTGAATTTGGTCCAATCCCATTTGTTTGGGGTCAATCTGAAGGATGGTAGGAGACCTTTTAGTTTTGTTACCTCAGGTGTCCCACCAAAAGAGGGATTCCAAAGCAGAGCTCTGGGGAGGGATGAATGGACAACCCGAACAATCCAATTGGGGTGAGGTTGAGAACCGAGCAGGTTGATCCTCATTTGGGGTTTATGGAGATCCCTATAGAGCAACGTTTTTCTTCTGGAGGGCCAGCATAGGGCTGCATTTTGGTTCCAGAATTCCAAGTCTTGAGGACATGTTTGCCAGGAGTGTGAGGAAGGAAGTCTGAAAACACAAGGGAGCACGAGGTTTGGGCCCACTGTGCAGAGGCTGAATCTAGATCTCCTGCATCTGAGGTCAGGGCGAGTATCAGATGTTGCCTCAAGCTGGAGTTTGTGTCCATGACGGCCCCTTCCTGAAGGGGGTGGGGGCATCTTGAGGCCAGGGAGGTTTCCCTACGCTGGGAGTTGTGAGCTGCTCCAAACTGCAAAGTTTCCTTCTTCAGGACAGTCGAGTACTATTGGATGGTTCCAGGATGCCCCATACAGAAAGACTCGAGAGCGAGGGCCTAAGCATGGTTGCCGAAAAACACCAACTCACCTTCCCATTGCCTGGTCGAGACAAGGCACGCTCAATCTGCGGGCTCTTGGGTGAGCTACCCAGAAGGCTGAGTTTAAATGGACTTTCCTGAGGATGAGTCATAATGTGGGTTGGTGGCCATGGAGACCTTGGAATGTGGCAGTAGCTGAGGAACTCTGCAGGATTCTCCAACCCGAAGGGTTTGACACATCTCCTACAAGGAAGCTTTCCATGTGGAGATGAGAGGTGTTCTGTCTGGTGCCTCAGGATAGCCCCATATGCTGGTCTTCGAACCCAGGCCTCTGAGGAGTGATACCTGGTCACCAAAGCCAGATTTCATAATAGGGCCTAGGGGCCTGTCTGGTTCAATCTTCTGTCTCTGCGGATATCAGTCTGTGTGTCTGCATGGAGGTAGTAGTTGCTCAGCTGGTGTCATAATGCCCCTGTTTGTTCAGTGCGGCTTGCGGTTGTGGGATGTCCTTGGGGACCTTGAGGTTTCTACTATTTTGTAGAGTTGTGGCCAATGGAATGGGCAGTTTCTTAGGAGAGAGCAGGCACAGATCTGTGGTGTGGCTCCAGAGACCCCAGCCTGGAGGCGGTGTGGGCCACGGCTGTGCAGACATCGAAAAACCCAAGCTCAGCTCAGGTTTGGGGCCGAGGTTATGGCAGGCCTGATCTACAGTCCGTGAGGGGAGCTCCTCTGGATATGAAAGAAGGGTGAGAGGGAGGCAGTCGCTCAGTCTTTTGTCTCTGGATATTTTGTCCACAATGGCCTTTTAATCTAGGAGTTGCCTCATGGGTCATAGAAGTCTCCCTCTCTGGTAGTTTGTCCAGCCCCCAAGAGTTTGGGGTCATTCTGTGGGAAGGGAAGAGTCCTGTTTTCTCCTTCATGTGTCCCCCCAGTAGAGGGATTCTGGAGCATAGCAGTGCTACTGACCACTGGAATACTCGCTCTCTGGTTAAGCCTGGGGGCCTATGGATATGACAAGCCCCATATGCAGGATCTTGGTCCAGCCACTGAGAGGCGCCAGAGCAGGATTCCAACGATGGATGCCTAGAGAGTCTGCTTTGCATTCAAGTTGTCTCCTAGCAACAAGGCAGGTTTGATATTCTGGCTCTGGGGGAGTAATCAACGGGGCTGAGTTGAAATGTACTCTCCTGCCGAATGGTCATAATGCGGGTTTGTGTCCATGGAGACCTTGGAATAGGGCGACTGTACTTGCCCTCTCCAAGGGACAATTGAGACCTGTTGGTTGGCTCCAGGACAACGATTCTGAGCAGGGTTATAAGGATGGATGGCTAGGTATCCCACCTCGCATTCCAATTGTCTCCAAGCAACAAGACAGGTTAGATCTGCTGGATCTGGGGGAGCAACTGAGGAAGCTGAGCTGAAATGGACGCTCCCGTGGATGTGTCCTAATATGATTTTGTGTCTATGGAGACCTTGGAGTGAAGCGGTAGCACTGGGGCCCTGAAGGGTTCTCCTAAATTGAGGCGTTCACACAGCTCCGTCGTGCAAGTTTCCCATGTGTAGATTAGATTTGTTGTTCTGATGGGTGAGTCAACAAACAGGCATATGCTGTTATTGAAATCCAGGCCTCTGAGGAGAGATGCCTGGAAGCCATACCAATGGATCAGGTAGTTGCCTAGGGGCCTGTTCGTTCCTTTTTACCTCTGGGGAATCAGTCTACGGGTCTGAGTGCAGGTAGGTGCTCAGATGGGCCCAGATTGCCCCTGTTTGTCCTGGGAAGGCACAAATATTGGGATGGCCTCAGGGACTTTGGAGGTTTATCCTATTAGTAGGGTTGTAGCCTTCGGAATGGGCACATACAATTCCCTTGGAGAGGCCAAGCACAGTCGTCAGGTTTGGCTCCAGGGGCCTGAGCCGGTAGGGTGTGTAGGCCAGGGCTGTTTGGACAGTTGTCTGAAAACACAAACTCGGCTTATGTTTCGGGTCATAGGTATGGCAGGACTGATCTACAGACCATGAGGAGAACTCTTCGGGATATGAAAAAAGGGCGAGTGTGAGGCTCTTGCTCAAGTTTTTGTCTCTGGATATCGTGTCACTCATGGTCGTGAAATTTCCGGGTGACTTCATGGGAAATGGACGAGTCTTACTCTCTTGGGTTTTGGCCCCGTCCAAAGAGTTTGGGGTCATTCTGTGGGATGGAAGAAGTCTGTTCTTCTGTTGTTGTTGATTTGTTTTGTTTTGTTTTTCAAACTCTGGTGAAGCACCAAATGAGGGATTCCAGAGTAGAGCACTGGGGAGGGGCGTTTGGACAACCAGAAATCTGGTTAAAAATTGGGGCCTAGGGACATGTCAAGCCCCTTATGACATCTAATGGTTCGGCCACTGAGAGGACGTACTAGAGGACAGGACTCACGCTGAGGGTCACAATGCGTGTTTGAAACTGCAATGATTCACAATCGAGAATGGGGGGGGCCCTCAGGGTGAATGCTGCTTTCTCCTACACTGAACGTTGGACAACATGCCAATCACAAGGTTTCTTGCCATGGGTAAGGAAGAGTTCTGATTTCTGCATCACAGTCACCCCTGGGCAGTGATTGGAGATAAGGTCTAGGTTCTGAAGCCTGAAAAACTGAGATAGGGAACAGATGATGACCTAAGGCCATGGCGGGTCTGATGTGCTCAGTGTGTGGTCAGCTGTCTGGGTGTTGGTCACGAGGACTGGGCTCAGGTTGTCAGACAGTGTATTAGTGCCCAGGTTAGACTATATATTTTGGATGCATTCGAGTGCCGTGTAGGTTCTTATCTGAAGAACTCTGCAGGATATGAAGAATGAGCGAGTCTGAGGCGCGTGCTCAGGCTTTTGTCTCTGGATTTTGTATCAGCGATGGCCGTGGAATGTTGGGGAGGACTCATGGGCCATGAACGAATCTTGATCTCTGTGCATTTTTCCTGATCCCAATAGTTTTTCCTCAATCTGTAGGATGGGAGGACCCTTTCAGGTTTGTTACCTCAGTTGTGCCACCAAAAGAGGAATTCCAAAGCAGAGCCCTGGGGAAGAGTGAAGGGACAACCCGAACTATGGTTAAAAATTAGGGCCTGGGGGCATGGCAAGCAAAATATGCTGTCTCTAGATACAGGCACTGAGAGGCCTTACCTGCGGACTGCGCTCAGGCTGAAGGTCACAATGTATGTTTGTGACCAATGTGGCCCGCAAGCATGGGCGGGGGGCCTCATGGGCCACCCTTGTTTCAACTACACTGAACCTTGGACAACATGCCAGCAACAAGGTTTCTTGCCATGTGGAAAGAGTTCTGATTTCTGCATCATTTTCAAACCCGGGCAGTGATTGGAGATAAGGTCTAGGTTCTGAAGCCTAAAAACCGAGGTTGAGAAGAGATGACGAGCTAAGGCCATGGCGGGTCCAATGTGCTCAGTGTGCGGCCAGCTCCCTGGGTGGGGCCAGGAGGTCCAGGCTCAGGCTGTGTCAGAAAGGGCATTAGTGCCCAGGTCAGCCTATATATTTGGGGTACAGCCGAATGCCGTGCAGGTTGATCCTCATTGGGGGTTTCTAGGTAGCCCCAGAGGGCAATGTTATTCTTCTGGAGGGCAGGCATAGTGCTGCATTGTAGTTCTGGATTCCCAAACTGGAGGGCTTGTGGGCCAGGAGTCTGAGGACGGAAGTCTGAGAACCCAATCTAGGCCTAGGTTTCTGGGTGAGGATATGGCAGGCACAATCTACAGACCTGAATCTAGATCTCGTGCATCTGAAGTCAGTGCGAGGAACAGACGATCTCTCAGGTTGGACATTCTGTCCCTGATGGCCCCTTCTTGAAGGGGGGGTGGATCACGAGGCCATGGGGGTTTTCCCACGATGGGAGTTGTGAGAAGCTCCCAACTGCAAATAATCTTCTGCAGGACAATTAAGACCTGTTGGTTTTCTCCAGGAAAATTTTCCGAGCAGGGTTCTAAGGATGGATGGCTGGGTAGCCCACCTCGCATTCCAATTGTCTCCAAGCAACAAGACAGGTTAGATCTGCTGGATCTGGGGGAGCAACCGAGGAGGCTGAGTTGAAATGGACTCTCCCGTGGATGTGTCCTAATATGATTTTTTGTCTTTTGAGACCTTGGAATGAAGCGGTGGCACTGGGTCCCTGAAGTGTTCTCCTAAAGAAGGCTTTCGCACAGCTCCATCGTGCAAGTTTCCCATGTGTTGATGAGATTTGTTCTGATGGGTGAGTCAAAAAGCCATATGCTGTTATTTAAATCCAGGCCTCTGAGGAGAGATGTCTGGAAACCAAAGCAATGGATCCGATAGGTGCCTGGGGGCTTGTTCGTTCATTTTTAACTCTGCGGACATCAGTCTAGGGGTCTGTGTGTGCTGGTAGGTGCTCAGATGGGCCCAGATTGCCCCATTTGACCTGGGAAGCCACAAATATTGGGATGGCCTCAGGGACTTTGGAGGTTTATACTCTTAGTAGGGCTGTGGCCATTGGAATGGGCAGATACAATTCCCTTGGAGAGGGCAAGCACAGTCGTCATGTTTGGCTCCAGGGGCCTGAGCCTGTAGGGTGTGTAGGCCAGTGCTGTTTGGACAGTTGTCTGAAAACACAAACTCGGCTTATGTTTCGGGTCATAGGTATGGCAGGACTGATCTACAGACCACGAGGAGGACTCTTCGGGATATGAAAAAAGGGCGAGTTTGAGGCTCTTGCTCAAGTTTTTGTCTCTGGATATCGTGTCACTCATGGTCGTGAAATTTCCAGGTGACTTCATGGGAAAATGGATGAGTCTTACTCTTTGGGGGTTTGGCCCCATCCAAAGAGTTTAGGATCATTCTGTGGGATGGAGAAGTCCGTTGCTCTGTTGTTGTTGATTTGTTTTGTTTTGTTTTTCAACCTCAGGTGTCCCACCAAATGAGGGATTCCAGAGTAGAGCCCTGGGGCGGGGCGACGGGACAACCAGAAATATGGTTGAAAATTGGGGCCTAGGGACATGTCAAGCCCATTATGACATCTAATGGTCCAGCGACTGAGAGGACGTACTAGAGGACAGGACTCGTGCTGAGGGTCACAATGCGTGTTTATGCCCTCGTCGCACTCAAGAATGGGCGGGGCCTCAGGGTGAATGCTGGTTTCTCCTACACTGAACGTTGGACAACATGCCAACCACAAGGTTTCTTGCCATGGGTAAGGAAGAGTTCTGATTTCTGCATCACAGTCACCCCTGGGCAGTGATTGGAGATAAGGTCTAGGATCTGAAGCCTGAAAACTGAGGTAGGGAAGAGAAGATGACCTAAGGCCATGGCGGGTGTAATGTGCTCAGTGTGCGGTCAGCTATCTGGGTGTTGGTCACGAGGTCGGGGCTCAGGTTGTCAGACAGTGCATTAGTGCCCAGGTTAGACTATATATTTTGGGTGCCTTCGAGTGCCGTGTAGGTTCTTATCTGAAGAACTCTTCAGGATATGAAGAATGAGCAAGTCTGAGGCGCGTGCTCAGTCTTTTGTCTCTGGATTTTGTATCAGCGATGGCCGTGGAATGTTGGGGAGGCCTCATGGGCCATGGACGAATCTTGCTCTCTTTGGATTTAGCCCGATCCCAATTGTTTTTCGTCAATATG
Organism: Mustela putorius furo; assembly: GCF_011764305.1. Lineage (NCBI taxonomy): Eukaryota > Metazoa > Chordata > Mammalia > Carnivora > Mustelidae > Mustela > Mustela putorius. The sequence goes on along the minus strand of NW_025422242.1, from coordinate 46,620 downwards.
TGGGATGGGAGGACTCCTTTTAGGTTTGTTACCTTAGGTGTCCCATCAAAAGAGGAATTCCAAAGCAGAGCCCTGGGGAAGAGTGAAGGGTGAACACGAAATATGGTTAAAAAATTGGGGCCTCGGGCCCATGGCAAGAAACCTTGTGGTTGGCATTTTGTCCAAGGTTCAGTGTACTTGAAACCAGTGTGGCCCATGAGGCCCCGCCCATGCTTGCGGGCCACATGGTCACAAACACACATTGTGACCCTCAGCCTGAGCCCAGTCCTCAGGTAAGGCCTCTCAGTGGCTGGATGGAGAGACAGCATATTGGGCTTGCCATGCCCCTAGGCCCCAATTTTTAACCATAGTTCGGGTTGTCCCTTCACTCTTCCCCAGGGCTCTGCTTTGGAATTCCTCTTTTGGTGGGACACCTGAGGTAACAAACCTGAAAGGAGTCCTCCCATCCCAAAGATTGATGAATAACAATTGGGCGGGCCAAATCCACAGAGAGTAAGATTCGTCCATGGCCTATGACGCCTCCCCAACATTCCACGGCCATCCCTGGTACACAATCCAGGGACAAATGCCTGAGCACGCGCCTCAGACTCGCTCATTCTTCTTATCCTGAAGAGTTCTTCAGATAAGAACCTACACGGCATTCGAAGGCACCCAAAATATATTGTCTAACCTGGACACTAAAGCACTGTCTGACAACCTGAGCCCACCTCGTGACCAACAACCAGACAGCTGACCGCACACTGATCACATCAGACCCCGCCATGGCCTTAGGTCATCATCTCTTCCCCCTACCTCAGTTTTCAGGCTTCAGAACCTAGACCTTATCTCCAATCACTGCCCAGGGGTGACTGTGTTGCAGAAATCAGAACTCTTCCTTACCGATGGCAAGAAACCTTGTGGTTGGCATGTTGTCCAACGTACAGTGTAGGAGAATCCAGCATTCACCCTGAGGTCCCGCCCATTCTTGAGTGCGACGAGGGCATAAACACGCATTGTGACCCTCAGCGTGAGTGCTGTCTTCTAGTACGTCCTCTCTGTGGCTGGACCACTAGATGTCATAATGGGCTTGACATTTCCTTAGGCCCCAATTTTTAACCAGATTTCCGGTTGTCCAGTCGCCCCTCCCCAGGGCACTACTCTGGAATCCCCTATTTGGTGGGACACCTGAGGTTGAAAAACAGAACATAACAAACCAACAACAACAGAACAACGGACTTCTACCATCCCACAGAATGACCCCAAAACTCTTTGGACGGGGCCAAACCCCCAGAGAGTTAGACTCGTCCATTTCCCATGAAGTCACCCGGAAATTTCACGACCCTGAGTGACACGATATCCAGAGACAAAAACTTGAGCAAGAGCCTCACACTTGCCCTGTTTTCATATCCCGAAGAGTTCTCCTCATGGTCTGTAGATCAGTCCTGCCATACCTATGACCCGAAACATAAGCCGAGTTTGTGTTTTCAGACAACTATCCAAACAGCCCTGTCTTACACACCCTACAGGCTCAGGCCCCTAGAGCCAAACCTGACGACTGTTCTTGAGCTCTCCAAGGGAATTGTATGTGCCCATTCCAATGGCCACAACCCTACTAATAGGATAAACCTCCAATGTCCCTGAGGCCATCCAAATATTTGTGGCATACCGGGACAAACAGGGGCAATCTGGGCCCATCTGAGCACCTACCGGCACTCAGACCCGGAGACTGATGTCCCCAGAGTTAAAAAGGAACGAACAGGCCCATAGGCACCTATCGCATCTATTGCTTTGGTTTCCAGGCATCTCTCCTTAGAGATCCTTAGAACCCTTAGAACCGTGCTCTTGCGTCGTTCCTTTGGGGCATCCTTGAGCCATCCAACAGGTGTCGACTGTCCCACAGGAGTCCTTGTTCATGGACCACCTCACAACTCATATCATGGAAAGCTTCCAAGGTCACATGATGGCCCCAATCTTAATGAAGTCGGATCATGGAAAGAAACTCCAACCTGAGCCAACTTCTGATCCATTGCTTTGGTTTCTATGTATCTCTCCTCAGAGGCCTGGTTTCCAATATCAGAATATGGGGGGTTCCTAAGGAAACAATCAGAACAGGTCTCATCTCCACCTGAGAAACTTGCTCTTTGGAGCTGTGTCAATACCTCAGGTTAGGAGGATCCTTCAGGGCGCTGGCACCATGGCCCAATTCCAAGGTCTCCAAGGACACAAACTTACATTATGATCCATCCTCAGGAGAGTCCATTTCAAATCAGCCCCCTCGGCTGCTCACCCAGAGCCAGCAGATCAAACCTGCCTTGTCACTAGGAGACAGTTGGAAAGCGAGGTGGGCTGCCCAGGCATCCATCCTTAGAATCCTGCTCTGGAGAATTTCTTTATGGGACGTCTTGAATCCAACCAACCTGTCTTGACTGTCTCGCAGAATGAATCCTTTGGTTTGAAGCATCACACAATCCCACTGAGAGAAAACCTCCATTTCCTCAGGATGCCCCACACCTTCATAAATGGGCCATCATGGACAGAAACTCCATCCTAAGCCAAAGTCTGATCCGCGCCCTGAATTCAGAAGCACGAGATCTCGATTCAGCACTTGAGAGTGTGCCTGCTGTGCCCTCGCCCCGAAACCTAAGCCTAACTTGTGTTCTCAGACTTCCGTCTTCACAATCCTGGCCACACCCCTCCAGTTTGGCAATTCTGGAGACACAATGCAGCACTCTGCCTGCCCTCCAGAAGAAAAATGTTGCCCTATAGGGCTAACCAGAAACGCCAAATGAGTAACAACCTGCATGCCACTCGACCATACCCCAATTATACAATCTAGCCTGTGCACTAAAGACCTGTGTGACACAGCCTGAAGGCAGACCTCCAGTCCAACACCCAGACAGCTGGCCGTACACTGAGCATATCAAACCCACAATGGCTTTCGGCCATCATCTCTACCCAACCTCAGTTTTCACCTTCAGAACCTAGACCTTATCTCCACTCACTGCTCAGGAGTGAACGTGATACAAGAATCAGAACTTCTCCTTCGCCATGGCAAGAAACCTTGTGGTTGGCATGTGGTCCAACGTTCATTGTAGGAGAAAGCAGCATGGACTATGAGGCCCCACCTATCCCTGAGGGCTACAATTTGCACAAACACACATTGTGACCTTAGGCGTGAGCCCTATCCTCATGTAAAGCCTCTTAGTGACTGGAACAACAGCCCACATATGGGGCTTGCCAAGCCCCTAGTCCCCCCCAATATCAACCAGAGTTAGAGATGTCTAGTCACCCCTACTCAGGGCTCTGCTCTGGAAACCCTCTTTGGTGGGACACCTGAGGTAAAATAAAAAATACAGAAAGGACTCTTCCCATCCACAGAATGATCCCAACCACTTGGGATCAGGCCAAATCACCAGAGAAAGACATGTCCATGGCCCTTGAGGACACCCCGACATTCCACGGCCACCGTAGGCACAAAATCCAGAGACAAAAGCCTGAGCAAACGCCTATACTCGCCCTTTGTTCATAGCCCGGAAAATTCTCACGGTCTGTAGATCGAGCCTTCATACATACATCCCCAAACCTAAGCTGAGTTTGTGTTTTCAGACTTCTGTCCCCACAGTCCTGGCCCACACCCCATCCAAGCTGGGGCCCCTGGAGCCACACCTGAGGACTGTGGCTTCCCTCTCCAGGGGAATTCTGCCATTTTTCATTGGCCACAACGCTATAGATTAGGAGAAACCTCCAAACTCCCCGAGGCCATCCCAATAGTGTTGGCTGCCCAGGACAAAATGGGATGATCTTTCACAAGTTAGGAAACTACCTCCACTCAGACCCAGAGACAGATATCCCCATAGAATAAGATTGAACTGGACAGGCACTTAGGCCCTAATCAGATCCATTGCTTTTGTTTCCAGGCATCTCTCCTCAGAGGCCTGGTTACCAATACCAGCTTATGGGGGATTACTGAGGCACTCATAGAAAAATCTCGTCTCCACATAGGAAATGTACTCTTTGGAGCTCTATAAAAACCTCTGTTTAGGAGAATCTTTCAGGGCCCCGGATCAAGCGCCCCATTCCAAGGTCTCCATGGACTTAAACCCACATTATGATCTATCCTCGGTAGAGTCCATGTCAACTCATCCCCCTTGGTTTCTCCCCCAGGGCCTGCAGATCAAACCTGCCTTGTTGCTAGGAGACAACTAGAATGGGAGGCGGGCTGCCCAGGCATCCATCCTTAGAACCCTACTCTGGAGTCGTTCCATATGGGACATCCTAGAGCCATCCAACAGGTCTCAAGTGTCCCACAGAAGGAATTTTTGCAGTCTGGTGCATCTCACAACTCCCATTGTGGGAAAATCTTCATGGCCTCTTGAGACGCTCCACTTTATAAAGGGGCCATCATGGACAGAAACTCCAACCTGAGCAAACGTCTGATATTCGCCCTGGCTTCAGGTGCATGAGATCTTGATTCAGCTCTGCAGAGTGTGCCTTCTGTGCCCTCACCCCAAAAAAACTAAGCCTAGCTTGTGTTCTCAGACTACCGTCCTCACACCCCTGGCCCAAAAGCCCAACAGTTTGGCAATACTGGGGCCACAATGCAGCACTCTGCCTGCCCTCCAGAAGAAAAACGTTGCCTTATGGAGCTACCTAGAAACCCGAATGAGGATCAACTGAACGCCACTCGACTGCACCCCAAATATACAGTCTACCCTGTCTAATGCCCTGTCTGACACAGCATGAGCCCACACCTCCAGGCCTACGCTCAACAGCTAGCCACACAAGAGCTCATTATACCCATCAGGTGCTTAGGTCTTCATCTCTTCCCTACCTCCGTTTTCAGGTTTCAGAACCTACACCTAAACTCCAATCACTGTCCAGGGGTAAACGTGATGCAGAAATCACAACTCTTCCTTCGCCATGGCCGGCAACCTTGTGGTTGGCATATTCTCCAACGTTCAGTGTAGGAGAATCCAGCGTGGCCCATGAGGCCCTTCCCATGCTGGAGGGCCTTGTTGGGCACAAATAGGCATTGTGAACCTCAGCATGAGCCCTGTCCTCAAGGAAGACCTCTCAGTGTCTGAATCAAGAGCCCACATATTGGACTTGCCATGCCCCTAGGCCCCCAAACTTAAACAGAGGTGGGGTTATCCAGTTGTCCCTACCAAGGACTATGCTCTGGAATCCCTCTTTTATTGGCACACATGAGGTACATAAAATAAAATAAAAAAACAGAAAGGATTCCTCCCATCCCACAGAATGTACCCAAACTCTTGGGATTGGGTTAAATCCTCAGAGAAGGAAAGCCATCCACAAACCCATGAGGCCACGCCAGGATTCGACCCACATAGTTGACACAAATCCAGAGACAAAACCTGAGCAAGCACCTCAAACTCACCCTTTTTCATATCCCGAAGTGTTATCACGGTCTATAGATTGGGCGTGCCATACCTATGTCCCCTATCCTAAGCGGAGTTTGTTTGTGTTTTCAGACTTCTGTCCCCACAGGCCTGGCCCACACACCCTCAAGGCTGGGCCCATAGAGCCAAACTCAGAACTGTGCCTGCCCTCTCCAGGGGATTTCTGCCCATTCCATTGGCCACAATCCTATAGATTAGGAGAAACTCCAAAGTCCCGAGGCCATTCCCAATATTATAGGCTGCCCAGGACAAACAGGGGCGATCTGAAACAAGCCGAGCAACTACCTCCCCTCAGATCCATAGACACGTATCCCCAGGAAAGAGATTGAACCAGACAGGCACCTAGGCCCTAATCATATCCATTGCTTTTGTTTCCAGGCATCTCTCCTCAGAGGCCTGGTTTCCAATACCAGCATATGGGAGATTCCTTAGGCACTCATCAAAACAATTTTCTTCTCTACATAGGAAACGTACTCTTTAGAGCTCCATCAAAACCTCCGGTTATGAACATCCCTCAAGGCCCCAGATCAAGCACCCCATTCCAAGGTCTCCATGGCCACAAATGCACATTATGACCCATCCTCAACTCACCCATTTCAAAACACACGCCTCGGTTACTCCCATAGATCCAGCAGATCGAACTTGCCTTGGCGCTATGAGACACCTGGAATGGGAGGCAGGCTGCCCAGGCATCCATCCTTAGAACCCTGCTCTGGATAACTTCCTTATGGGATGTCCTGGAGCCATCCAGCAGGTCTCGACTGTCCCACGGAAGGAATCATTGCGGTTTGGAGCATCTCACAATTCCCATCGTGGGAAAACCTCCATGGCCTCGTGACACCCTCCCCTTCATGAAGGGGCCGTCATGGACAGAAACTCCAACCTGAGCCAACGTCTGATCCTAGCTCTGTCTTCAGGTACACGGGATCTCGAATCATCTCTGTAGAGGGTTCCTGCCGTCCCCTCACCCCGAAATCTAAGTCTGGCTTGTGTTCTCAGAATTTTTTTCCTCACACTCCTGGCCCACAAGCCTTCCAGTTTGGGAATTCTGGAGCCACTATGTGGCACTGTGTCTTCCTTCCAGAAGAAAAACGTTGCCCTCTGGGGCTACCCAGTAACCACAAATGAGTACCAACCTGCACGAAACTCGACTGCACCCCAATGATACAGTCTAGCCTGGGCACTAATTCCCTGTCTGCCACAGCCTGAGCCTGCACCTCCCAACCCACACTCAACAGCTGGCCGAACACTGAGCACATGAGACACACCATGGCCTTAGGTCTTCATCTCTTTCCAACCTCAGTTTCCAGGCTTCAGAACCTAGACCTTAAATCCAATCACAGTCCAGGAGTGAAAGTGTTGCTGAAATTAGAACTCCTTCTTCCCCATGGCCAGAAAACTTGTGGTTGCCATATTGTGCAATGTTCAGTGTAGGAGAAACCAGCATGGTACATTAGGCCACGCCCTGAATTGAGGGGCTCCTTGGGCACAAAAACACATCGTGAAACTCAATGTGAGCCCTATGCTCAAGGAAGGCCTCTCAGTGTCTGGACCAAGAGCCCACATATGGGGCCTGCCATGTTCTTAGGTACCAATGTTAACCAGAGTTCTGGTTGTCCAGTCACCCCTCCCCAGGACTCTGCTGTGGAATCCCTCTTTTGGTGGTCCACCTGAGGTAAAAAAAAAAAAAAAAAAAAAAAAAAAAAAAAAAAAAAAAACAGAAAGGCCTCCTCCCTTCCCACAGAATGACCCCAAACTCTTGGGATTGGTTCAAATCCCCAGAAAGGGAGCCTCATCGATGGCCCATGAGGACACCCAGACATTCCATGGCAATCGGTGACACATATCCAGAAAAAAATAAGCATGAGCAAGCACCTCACTTTCGCCCTTTGTTCATATCCCGAAGAGTTCTCCTCACGGTCTATATATCGGGCCGGCCATACTTACAGACCCAAACCTAAGTGGAGTTTGTGTTTTCAGACTTTTGTCCAAATAGCCCTGGACCACACACGCTCCACACTTGGGTCCCTGGAACCACTCCTCAGGACTGTGCTTCCCTTTCAAGAGAATTCTTCCCATTCCATTGGCCACAACCTTGCAAATTAGGAAAAACCTCCAAAGTTACCGAGGCTATCCCAATAGTGTAGGCAGCCCAGGACAAACAGGTGTGATCTCAAACCAGCTGAGCAACTACCTCCACTCAGACAAAAGATGTCCCCAGAGAAGAATATTGAACCGGACAGGCCCCTAGGCCCTAATCAGATCCATTGCTTTGGTTTCCAGGCATCTCTCCTCAGAGGCCTCATTTCTAATACCAGACGAGAACAAATCTCGTCTCCCCATGGAAAATTGCTCATTGGAGCTTTGTTATAACCTCTGGTTAGGAGAATCCTTCAGGGCCCTGGTGCCACTGCCCCATACCAAGGTCTCAATGGACTCAAACCAACATTAAGACCATCCTCAGGAAAGTCCATTTCAACTCATTTAAGACCATCCTCAGGAAAGTCCATTCCAACTCAGCCCCCTCTGATGCTACCCCAAGCCAGCAGATCAAACGTTTCTTGTTGCTAGGAGACAATTGGAATTGAGGCTGTCTGCCCAGGCATCCATACTTAGAACCCTGTTCTGGAAAAATACCTTATGAGACGTCCTGGAGCCATCCAACAAATCTTAATTGTCCCACAGAAGGAATCCTTGCGGTTTGGAGCATCCCACAACTCTAATAGAGGGAAAAACCCCATGGCCTCATAATGCCCCCCCCTTCATGAAGGGGCCAACATGGATAGAAACTCCAACCTGAGCCAAAGTCTGATCCTCGACCTGACTTCAGACTCATGAGATCTCAATTCAGCTCTGCAGAGTGTGCCTGCCATGTCCATTCCCCGAAACCTAAGCCTAGCTTGTGTTCTCAGACTTCCGTCCTCACTCTCCTGGCCCACAAGCCCTCCAGTTTGGGAATTCCGAAGCCACAATGCAGCAGTCTGCCTGCCCTCCAGAAGAAAAAAACTTTGCCCTATACTGCTAATAAGAAACCCCAAATGATTATCTAATGCATGCCACTCGACTGTAAAGCAATTATACAGCCTACCCTGAATACTAATGCCCTGTCTGGCACAGCCTGAGACAAGACATCCCCAAACGACACCTAGACAGCTGGCTCCAACCTGGACACAAGGGACCCGCTATGGCTATAGTTCGTCATCTCTTCCCAACGTCGGTTTTCAGGCTTCAGAACCTAGACCTTATCTCCAATCACTGCCCAGGGGTGAACGTGATGCAGAAATTAGAATTCCTCCTTCCCCCCATGGCCAGTAACCTTGTGGTTGGCATGTTGTCCAACGTTCAATGTGGGAAAACCTGCATTGTTGGAAAGGCCACGCCAGTGCTTGAGGGCCGCCTAGGGCACAGACATGCATTGTGACCTGTAGCGTGAGTCCCGTATTAAAGTAACGCCTCTCAGTGGCTGGACCAAGATCCTGCATATGGGGCTTGTCATATCCATAGGCCCCCAGGCTTGACCAGAGAGCGAGTATTCCCGTTGTCAGTACCCACTGCTATGCTTCAGAATCCCTTACTGGGGGGACACATGAAGCAGAAAACAGGACTCTTCCCTTCCCACAGAATGACCCCAAACTCTTGGGGGCTGGACAAACTACCAGAGAGGGAGACTTCTACGACCCATGAGGCAACTCCTACATTAAACGGCCATTGTGGACAAAATATCCAGAGACAAAAGACTGAGCGACTGCCTCCCTCTCACCCTTCTTTCATATCCAGAGGAGCTCCCCTCACGGACTGTAGATCAGGCCTGCCATAACCTCGGCCCCAAACCTGAGCTGAGTTTGGGTTTTTGGATGTCTGTCTGCCCAGCCGTGGCCCACACCGCCTCCAGGCTGGGGTCTCTGCAGCCACACCACAGAACTGTGCTCTCTCCTAAGAAACTGCCCATTCCATTGGCCACAAATCTACAGAATAGTAGAAACCTCGAGGTCCCCAAGGACATCCCACTACCGCAAGCCGCACTTGACAAACAGGGGCATTATGACACCAGCTGAGCAACTACTACCTCCATGCAGACACACAGACTGATATCCGCAGAGACAGAAGATTGAACCAGGCAGGCCCCTAGGCCCTATTATGAACTCTGGCTTTGGTGTCCAGGTATCACTCCTCAGAGGCCTGGGTTCGAAGACCAGCATATGGGGCTATCCTGAGGCACCAGACAGAACACCTCTCATCTCCACATGGAAAGCTTCCTTGTTGGAGTTGTGTCAAACCCTTCGGGTTAGAGAATCCTGCAGAATCCCTCAGCTACTGCCACATTCAAGGTCTCCATGGCCACCAACCCACATTATGACTCATCCTCAGGAAAGACCATTTAAACTCGGCCGTCTGGGTAGCTCACCCAAGAGCCCGCAGATTGAGCGTGCCTTGTCTCGACCAGGCAATGGGAAGGTGAGTTGGCGTTTCTCGGCATCCATGCTTAGGCCCCTGCTCTCGAGTCTTTCTGTATGGGGCATCCTGGAACCATCCAATAGTACTCGACTGTCCTGAAGAAGGAAACTTTGAAGTTTGGAGCAGCTCACAACTCCCAGCGTAGGGAAACCTCCCTGGCCTCATGAAGCCCCCAACCCTTCAGGAAGGGGCCGTCATGGACACAAACTCCAGCTTGAGGCAACATCTGATCCTCGCCCTGACCTCAGATGCAGGAGATCTCGATTCAGCCTCTGCACAGTGGGCCCAAACCTCGTGCTCCCTTGTGTTTTCAGACTTCCTTCCTCACACTCCTGGCAAAACATGTCCTCAAGACTTGGAATTCTGGAACCAAAATGCAGCCCTATGCTGGCCCTCCAGAAGAAAAAAAACGTTGCTCTATGGGGATCTCCATAAACCCCAAATGAGGATCAACCTGCTCGGTTCTCGACCTCACCCCAATTGGATTGTTCGGGTTGTCCATTCATCCCTCCCCAGAGATCTGCTTTGGAATCCCTCTTTTGGTGGGACACCTGAGGTAACAAAACTAAAAGGACTCCTCCCATCCTTCAGATTGACCCCAAACAATTGGGATTGGACCAAATTCACAGAGAGGAAGTCTCGTCCATGGCCCATGAGGCCTCCCCGAGATTCCACAGCCATCGTTGACAACAAATCCAGAGACAAAAGTCTGAGCAAGCGCCTCACACTCGCTCTTTTGTCGTATCCCAAAGAGTTCTCCTCACTGTCTGTAGATCGGGCCTTCCATACCTACTTGCCAAACCTAAGCCGAGTTTGTGTTTTCAGACTTCTGTCCCCACATTCCTGGCCCACAGACCCTTCAGGCTGGGGCCCCTGGAGCCACACATCAGGACTGTGCCTGTCCATACCACGGGAATTCTGCCCATTCCATTGTCCACAATCGTACAAATTAGGAAAAACCTCCAGAGTCCCCAAGGACATCCCAATAATGTACGCCGCCCAGGACAAACAAGGGTCATCTGAAACCAGCTGAGCATCTACCTCTACTCAGCTGAGCATCTACATCTACTCAGAGAAGAAGATTGAATCAGACAGGCCCCTAGGCCTGAATCAGATTCATTGCTTTCAGTTACAGGTATCTCTCCTCAGAGGCCTGGTTTCCAATATTAGCATATGGGGATTTCATGAGGCAGCAATCAGAACAAATCTCTTCTCCACATGGGAAAATTATCCTTTGAATATGTCTCAAAACCTCCAGTTAGGAGAAGCCTTCAGGGCCTGTGTGCCACTGCCCCATTACAAGGTCTCCATAGACACAAAAACACATTAGAACCCATCCCCAGGAGAGTCCATTTCAACTGAGCGTATTCGGTTGCTCCGCGAGATCCAGCAGACCTAACTTGTCTTGTTGCTAGGAGACAATTGGAATGTGAGGTGGCCTACCCCGCCATCCATCCTTAAAACCCTGCTCGGAATCGTTGGCCTGGAGCCAACCAACAGGTCTCAATTGTCCTGCAGAAGAATCTTTGCAGTTGGGAGCATCTCACAACTCCCATCGTGAGAGAACCCCCATGGCCACATGATCCCCCCCCCCCCTTCATAAAGGGGCCATCAGGGACATAAGGTCCAACCTGAGCGATCGTCTGATCCTCACCCTGACTTAAGATGCACGAGATCTCGGTTCAGGTCTGTAGATTGTACCTGCCATGTCCTCACCCAGAAACCTAAGCTTTGGTTGTGTCCTCAGACTTCTGTCCACAGACTACTGGCTCACAAGCCCTCCAGTTTGGCAATCCAGAACTACAATGCAGCACAATACCTGCCCTGCAGAAGAAATACATTGCCCTCTGGGGCTACCTAGAGACCCCAAATGAAGATCAACTTGCACGACACTTAGCTATACCCCAAAAAATATAGGATGACCTGGACAATAATGCACTTTCTGACACAGCCTGAGCCTGGAACTCCTGGGCCCACCCAGACAGCTGGCTACAAACTGAGAACTTCAGACCCCCCATGGCCTTATGTCGTTATCCCTTCCCAACCTCAGTTTTCAGGTTTCAGAACCTAGACCTTATCTCCAATCAATGCCCAGGTTTGAAAATGATGCAGAAATCAGAACTCCTTCCCGATGGCAGGAAAACTTGTGGTTGGCTTGTTGTCCAACGTTCAGTGTAGTGGAAACCAGTGTGTCCCTTGAGGCCCGCCATTGCTCGCGGTCCAGATAGTTAGCAAACACACATTGTGACCGTCATCCTTAGCCCAGTCCTCAGGTAAGGCCTTTCAGTGGCTGGATGGAGAGAGCATATTGGGCTTCCCATTCACCTAGGCCCCAATTTTTAACCATAGTTCCTGTTGTCCCTTCACTCTTCCCCAGGGCTCTGCTTTGGAATTCCTCTTTTGGTGGGACACCTGATGTAACAACCCTGAAAGGAGTCCTCCATCCAACAGATTGACGAAAAACAATTGGGATCGGGCGAAATCCACAGAGAGCAAGATTCGTCCATGGCCCATGAGGCCTCCTAGACATTCCACGGCCATCGCTGATGCAAAATCCAGAGACAAAAGCCTAAGCAAGCGCCTCAGACTCGCACTATCTTCATATCCTGAAGATGTCTTCTCATTGTTTGTAGATCGGGCCTGCCATACCGACGTCCCCAACATAAGCTGAGTTTGTGTTTTCAGACTTCTGTCCTCAAAGTCCTGGGCCACATACCATCCAGGCTGGGGACCCTGGAGCCACACATTAGGACTGTGCCTATCCAATCCATGGGAATTCTGCCCATTCCATTGTCCAAAATCGTACAAATTAGGAGAACCCTCCAAAGTCCCTGAGGCCATTCCAATAGTATACGTCGCCCGGGACAAAAAAGGGCAGTCTGACACCAGCTGAGCATCTAACTCCACTCATTCCCTAGAAGGATGTCCCCAGAGAAGAAGATTGAACCAGACAGGACCTTAGGCCAAAATCGGATCCATTGCTTTGGTTTACAGGCATACTCCTCAAAACCCTGGATTCCAATACAAGCATTGGGGTTTTCCTGAGGCACCCATCTGAACAAACCTCGTCTCCACAAGGAAACTTGTGCATGGGAGCTATGTCAAAAGCTGAGGAGAATACTTCAGGGTCGGTGCCACCGCCCCATTCCAAGGCCCTCATGGACACACAAACACACATTAGACCCATCCTCAGGAAAGTCCATTTCAACTCAGCCACCCCGGTTGCTCCCGCAGAGCCATCAGATCTAAACCGTCTTGTCGCTAGGAGACAATGGGAATGCGAGGCGGGCTTCCCAGGCATCCATCCTCGAACGTTGGTCTCGACTCATCCATATGGGATGTCCTGGAGCTGTCCAACAGGTCTCAATTGTCCCGCAGAAGGAATCCTTGGAGGGGGCATCCCACCACTCCCAATGTGAGAAAACCTCCACGGCCTCGAGATTCGGCTCCCTTTATGAAGGGGCCGTCATTAACAGAAAATCCAAGCTGAGCCAACGTCTGATCCTCGCTCTGACTTCAGATGCATGAGATATTGCTTCAGATCTTCAGGGGGTACATGCCGTGCCCTCGCCCTGAAACCCAAGTCTAGCTGTCCCTAGGACCCAATTTTAACCAGATTTCTGGTTGTCCAATCGCCCCTCCTCAGGGCTCTACTCTGGAATCCCTCATTTGGGGGGACTCAGAGTTTGAAAAACAAAACAAAACAAAAGAACAACAAAAAAAAACGGACTTCTTCCATCCAGCAGAATGACCCCAAAGTCTTTGGATTGGGCCAAACCCCCAGGGAGTAAGACTCGTCCATTTCCCATGAAGTCACCCGGAAATTTCATGACCATGAATGGCATGATATCCAGAGCAAGAGCCTCACACTCGCCCTTTTTTCATATCCCGAAGAGTTCTCCTCATGGTCTGTAGATCAGTCCTGCCATATATATGACCCGAAACATAAGCCGAGTTTCTGTTTTCAGACAACTCCCAAACAGCCCTGGCCTACACAGCCTACAGGCTTAGGCCCCTGGAGCCAAGCTGAGGACTGTACTTGCCCTCTCCAAGGGAATTCTGTGTGCCCATTCCAATGGCCACAACGCTACTAATAGGATAAACCTCCAAAGTCCCTGAGGCCATCACAATAGTGGTGGCTTCCCTGGACAAACAGGAGCAATCTGAGCCCATCTGAGAACCTACCTGCACTCAGACTTGTAGACTGATATCCCCAGAGGTAAAAAGGAAAGAACAGGCCCCTAGGCCCTAATCGGATCCATTGCTTTGGTTTCCAGGCATCTCTCCTCAGAGGCCTGGATTTCAGTACCAGCATATGGCTGTTTCTTGACTCACCCAGCAGAAGAAATCTCATCTACACATGAAAAACTTGTACGATGGAGCTGTGTGAAAGCCAGTCTTTAGGAGAACCCTTCAGGGCCCCAGAGCCACCACTTCATTCCAAGGTATCCATAGACACAAAAACACATTAGGACCCATCCACAGGAGAGTCCATTTCAACTCAGCGTATTCGGTTGCTCCGCGAGATCCAGCACATCTAACTTGTCTTGTTGCTAGGAGACAATTGGAATGCGAGGTGGGCTACCCAGCCATCCATCCTTAGAACCCTGCTTGGAATCGTTGTCCTGGAGCCAACCAACAGGTCTCAATTGTCCTGCAGAAAAATCTTTCAAATTGGGAGCTTCTCACAACTCCCATCGTGAGAAAACACCCATGGACTCGTGATCCCCCCCCCCCCTCATGAAGTGGCCCTCTGGGACATAAGGTCCAACCTGAGCGATCGTCTGATCCTCACCCTGACTTCAGATGCACGAGATCTCGGTTCAGATCTGTAGATTGTGCCTGCCATGTCCTCACCCAGAAACCTAAGACTAGCTTGTGTCCTCAGACTTCCATCCTCAGACTAATGGCCCACATGCCCTCCAGTTTGGCAAACCAGAATTATAATGCAGCACTCTGCCTGCCCTCCAGAAGAAAAACATTGCCCTCTGGGGCTACACAGAAACCCAAATGAAGATCAAACTGCACGCCAATTGGCTGTACCCAAAATATATAGGCTGACCTGGGCAATAATGCCCTTTCTGACAGAGACTGAGCCTGGACCTCCTGGCCCCAACCATACAGCTGGCCGCTCACTGAGCACATCCGACCAGCCATTGCTATAGGTCGTTATCTCTTCCCAGCCTCGGTTTTCAGGATTTAGAACCTAGACCTTATCTCCAATCACTGCCCATGTTTGAAAATGATGCAGAATTCAGAACTCTTTCCCGATGGCAATAAACCTTGTGGTAGGCTTGTTGTATAATGTTCAGTGTAGTGGATACCAGTTTGTCCAATGAGGCCCCGCCATTGCTCGCGTGCCACATAGGTGGCAAACACACATTGTGACCCTCAGCCTTAGCCCAGACCTCAGGTAAGGCCTCTCAGTGGCTGGACGAGGAGACAGCATATTGGGCTTGCCAGGCTTAACCAATTTTTAACAATAGTTTGGGTTGTCCTTTCACTCTTCCCCAGGGCTCTGCTTTGTAACTCCTCTTTTGGAGGGACACCTGATGTAACAACCCTGAAAGGAGTCCTCCATCCAACAGATTGACGAAAAACAATTGGGATTGGGCCAAAAACAGAGAGCAAGAATCGTCCATGGCTCATGAGGCCTCCTCGACATTCCACGGCCATCGCTGATACAAAATCCAGAGACAAAAGCCTAAGCAAGCGCCTCAGACTCGCACTATCTTCATATCCTGAAGATGTCTTCTCATGGTTTGTACATCGGGCCTGCCATACCTACGTCCCCAAACACAAGCTGAGTTTGTGTTTTCAGACTTCTGTCCTCAAAGTCCTGGGCCACACACCATCCAGGCTGGCGACCCTGGAGCCACACATTAGGATTGTGCCTACCCAATCCATGGGAATTCTGCCCATTCCATTGTCCAAAATCGTACAAATTAGGAGAACCCTCCAAAGTCCCTGAGGCCATACCAATAGTTAGGTCGCCCGGGACAAAAAAAGGTCAGTCTGACACCAGCTGAGCATCTACCTCCACTCATACCCTAGATGGATGTCCCCAGAGAAGAAGATTGAACCAGACAGGACCCTAGGCCAAAATCGGATCCATTGCTTTGGTTTACAGGCATGTCTCCTCAAAACCCTGGATTCCAATACCAGTATTGGGGTTTTCCTGAGGAACCAATCAGAACAAACCTGGTCTCCACAAGGAAACTTGTGCATGGGAGCTATGTCAAAAGCTTAGGAGAATACTTCAGGGTCCCGGTGCCACCGCCCCATTCCAAGGCTCTCATGGACACAAACACACATTAGGACCCATCCTCAGGAAAGTCCATTTCAACTCAGCCACCCACCCCGTGGCTCCCGCAGAGCCATCAGATCTAAACTGCCTTGTTGCTAGGAGACAATTGGAATGCGAGGCGGGCTTCCCAGGCATCCATCCTCGAACGTTGGTCTCGACTCATCCATATGGGATGTCCTGGAATTGTCCAGCAAGTCTCAATTGTCATGCAGAAGGAATCCTAGGAGGGGGCATCCCACCACTCCAAACGTGGGAAAACCTCCACGGCCTCGAGATTCGGCTCCCTTCATGAAGGGGCCGTCATGAACAGAAAATCCAAGCTGAGCCAACGTCTGATCCTCGCTCTGACTTCAGATGCATGAGATATTGCTTCAGATCTTCAGGAGGTACATGCCGTGCCCTCGCCCTGAATCCCAAGTCTAGCTTCTGTTCTCAGACTTCAGTCCTCACACTCCTGGCCCCAAAGCCCACAGGTTTGGCAATTCCGAACCATCATTGCAGCACTCTGCCTGCCCTCTAGAAACAAAATATTGCCAATGAGCTGCCCGGGCACATTAAATGAGAATAAATCTACACGGCACTCGAATGTACCCAAATTTTATAGTCTAACATGGGCACTAATGCACTGTATGACACACCCTGAGCCGGGACCTCCTGAGCAAAACCCAGACAGCTGACCGCACCCTGAGCCCATAAGACCCGCCGTGGCCTTAGGTCATCATCTCTTCCCTACCTCAGTTTTTAGGCTTCAGAACCTAGACCTTATCTCCAATCACTGCCGAGAGGTGACTGTGATGCAGAAATCAGAACTCTTCCTTACCCATGGCAAGAAACCTTATGGTTGGCATGTTGTCCAACGTTGAGTGTAGGGGAAAACAGCATTCACCCTGAGGCCCCGCCCATTCTTGAGTGCGAGGAGGGCATAAACACGCATTGTGACCCTCAGCGTGAGTCCTGTCCTCTAGTACGTCCTCTCATTGGCTAGACCATTAGATGCCATAATGGCTTGACATATCCCTAGGCCCCAAATTTAAACCAGATTTCTGGTTGTCCAATCGCCCCTCTGCAGGGCTCTACTCTGGAATCCCTCATTTGGTGGGACAACTGAGTTTGGAAAACAAAACAAAACAACAAGAACAACAACAACAAAAAAAAGAACTTCTTTCATCCCACAGAATGACCCCAAACTCTTTGGACGGGGCCAAACCCCCAGAGAGTAAGACTCGTCCATTTCCCATGAAGTAACCCGGATATTTCATGACCATGAATGGCACGATATCCAGAGATAAAAACTTGAGCAAGAGCCTCACACTCGCCCTTTTTTCATATCCCGAAGAGTTATCCTCATGGTCTGTAGATCAGTCCTGCCATAGCTATGACACGAAACATAATCCGAGTTTGTGTTTTCAGACACCTGTCCAAACAGCCCAGGCCTACACATCCTACAGACTAAGGCCCCTGGAGCCAACCTGAGGACTGTAATTGCCCACTCCAAGGGAATTCTGTGTGCCCATTCCAATGGCCACAACCATACTAATAGGATAAACCTCCAAAGTCCCTGGGGCCATCACAATAGTGGTGGCTTCCCAGGACAAACAGGAGAAATCTGAGCCATCCGAGAACCTACCTGCACTCAGACTCGTAGACTGATATCCCCAGAGGTAAAAAGGAACGAACAGGCCCCTAGGCCCTAATCGGATCCATTGCTTTGGTTTCCAGGCATCTTCCTCAGAGGCCTGGATTTCAGTACCAGCATATGGCTGTTTCTTGACTCACCCATCAGAACAAATCTCATCTACACATGGAAACTTGCACGTGGGAGGTGTGTCAAAGCCTCTTTTTAGGAGAACCCTTCAGAGCCCCAGTGCCACCTCTTCATTCCAAGGTCTCCATAGACACAAAATCATATTAGGACACATGCACGGGAGAGTTCAATTCAACTCAGCATATTCGGTTGCTCCGCGAGATCCAGCAGATCTAATTTGTCTTGTTGCTAGGAGACAATTGGAATGCGAGGTGGCCTACCCGGCCATTCATCCTTAGAAAACTGCTCAGAATCATTGGCCTGGAGCCAACCAACAGGTCTCAATTTTCCTGCAGAAGAAACTTTGCAGTTGGGAGCTTGTCACAACTCCCATCGTGAGAAACCCCCATGGCCTCGTGATACCCCCCCCTTCATGAAGGGGCCATCAGGGAGATAAGGTCCAACCTGAGAAATAGTCTGATCCTCACCCTGACTTCAGATGCATGAGATCTCGATTCACGTCTGTATATTGTGCCTGCCATGTCCTCACCCAGAAACGTAAGCCTAGCTTGTGTCCTCAGATTTCCGTCCTCAGACTAATGGCCCAAAAGACCTCCAGTTTGGCAATCCAGAATTACAATGCAGCATTCTGCTTGCTGTGCAGAAGAAAAACATTGCCCTCTGGGGCTACCCAGAAACCCCAAATGAAGATCAACCTGCACGCCACTTGGCTATACCCAAAATATATTGGCTGACCTGGGCAATAATGCCCTTTCTGACAGAGCCTGAGCCTGGACCTCCTGGCCCCACCCATACAGCTTGCCGCTCACTGAGCACATAGGACCAGCCATTGCCTTAGGTCGTTATCTCTTCCCAACCTCGGGTTTCAGGATTCAGATCCTAGACCTTATCTCCAATCACTACCCAGGTTTGAAAATGATGCAGAAATCAGAACTCCTTCCCAATGGCAATAACCTTGTGGTAGGCTTGTTCTCCAACGTTCAGTGTAGTGGAAACCTGTTTGTCTGATGAGGCCCCGCCATTGCTCGTGGGCCACATAGGTGGCAAACTCACATAGTGACCCACAGCCTTAGCCCAGTCCTCAGGTAAGGCCTCTCAGTGGCTGGATGAAGAGACAGCATATTGGGCTTGCCATGCCCCTAGGCCCCAATTTTTAACCATAGTTCGGGTTGTCCCTTCACTCTTCCCCAGGGCTCTGCTTTGAAATTCCTCTTTTGGTGGGACACCTGATGTAACAACCCTGAAAGGAGTCCTCCATTCAACAGATTGACGAAAAACAATTGGGATCGGGCCAAATCCACAGAGAGCAAGATTCGTCCATGGCCCATGAGGCCTCCTCGACATTCCACGGCCATCGCTGAAACAAAATCCAGAGACAAAAGTCTGAGCAAGCGCCTCAGACACGCACTTTCTTCATATCCTGAAGATGTCTTCTCATGGTTTGTAGATGGGGCCTGCCATACCTATGTCCCGAAACATAAGCTGAGTTTGTGTTTTCAGACTTCTGTCCTCAAAGTCCTGGGCCACATACCATCCAGGCTGGGGACCCTGGAGCCACACATTAGGACTGTGCCAACCCAATCTATGGGAATTCTGCCCATTCCATTGTCCAAAATCGTACAAATTAGGAGAACCCTCCAAAG
This sequence comes from Mustela putorius furo, assembly GCF_011764305.1. Taxonomy (NCBI): domain Eukaryota; kingdom Metazoa; phylum Chordata; class Mammalia; order Carnivora; family Mustelidae; genus Mustela; species Mustela putorius. Next base: position 27,051 of record NW_025422242.1, on the reverse strand, counting down.
TCCCTGAGGCCATCCCAATAGTATAGATCGCCCGGGACAAAAAAAAGGTCAGTCTGACACCAGCTGAACATCTACCTCCACTCATACCCTAGATTGATGTCCCCAGGGAAGAAGATTGAACCAGACTGGACCCTAGGCCATATTCGGATCCATTCCTTTGGTTTACAGTCATGTCTCCTCAAAACCCTGGATTCCAATACCAGCATTGGGGTTTTCCTGAGGCACCCATCAAAATAAAACTCGTCTCCACAAGGAAACTTGTGCATGGGAGCTATGCCAGAAGCTGAGGAGAATACTTCAGAGTCCCGGTGCCACCGCCCCATTTAAAGGCCCTCATGGACACAAACACACATTAGACCCATCCTCAGGAAAGTCCATTTCAACTCAGCCACCCCGGTTGCTCCCGCAGAGTCATCAGATCTAAACTGTCTTGTCGCTAGGAGATAATTGGAATGCGAGGCGGGCTTCCCAGGCATCCATCCTTGAACGTTGGTCTGGACTCATCCATATGGGATGTCGTGGAGCTGTCCAACAGGTGTCAATTGTCCCGAAGAAGGAATCCTTGGAGGGGGCATCCCACCACTCCCAACGTGGGAAAACCTCCACGCTCTCGAGAATCCGCTCCCTTAATGAAGGGGCCGTCATGAACAGAAAATCCAAGCTGATCCAGCGTCAGATCCTCGCTCTGACTTCAGAAGCATGAGATATTGCTCAGATCTTCAGGAGGTACATGCCGTGCCCTCGCCCTGAATCCGAAGTCTAGCTTGTGTTCTCAGACTTCCATCCTTACATTCCTGGGCCCAAAGCCCACAAGTTTGGCAATTCCGGACCATCATTGCAGCACTCTGCCTGCCCTCTAGAAAAAATATATTGCCTAATGAGCTGTCCGGGCACATTAAATGAGAATAAACCTACACGGCACTCGAATGTACCCAAATATTATAGTCTAACCTGGGCAGCAATGCACTGTTTGACACAACATGAGCCGGGACCTCCTGAGCAACACCCAGACAGCTGACCGCACACTGAGCACATCAGACACGCCATGGCCTTAGGTCATCATCTCTGCCCTACCTCAGTTTTCAGGCTTCAGAACCTAGACATTATCTCCAATCACTGCCCAGGGGTGACTGTGATGCAGAAATCAGAACTCCTGCTTAGACATGGCAAGAAACCTTGTGGTTGCCAAGCTGTCCTACGTTCAGTGTAGGAGAAAACCAGCATTCACCCTGAGGTCACGCCCATTCTTGAGTGCGACGAGGGCATAAACACGCATTGTGAACCTCAGCGTGAGTCCTGTCCTCTAGTACGTCCTCTAAGTGGCTGGACCATTAGATGTCATCATGGGCTTGACATGTCCCTAGGCCCCAATTTTTTTGACCTGATTTCTGGTTGTCCAGTCGCCAATCCCCAGGGCTCTACTCTGGAATCCCTCATTGGGTGGCACACCTGAGGTTGAAAAACAAAAAAAAAAAAAAAACAAATCAATAACAACAACAAACCGGACCTCTTCCATCCCACAGAATGACCCCAAACTCTTTGGACGGGGACAAACCCCCAGAGAGTAAGACTCGTCCAGTTCCCATGAAGTCACCCGGAAATTTCACGACCATGATTGACACGATATCCAGAGACAAATACTTGAGCAAGAGCCTCACACTCGCCCTTTTTTAATATCCCAAAGAGTTCTCCTCATGGTCTGTAGATCATTCCTGCCATACCTATGACCCGAAACATAAGCCGAGTTTGTGTTTTTCAGACAACTGTCCAAACAACTCTGGCCTACACACCCTACAGGCTCAGGCCCCTGGACCCAAACATGAGGACTGTGCTTGCCCTCTCCAAAGGAATTGTATGTGCCCATTCCAATGGCCACAACCCTACTAAGAGAATAAACCTCCAAAGTCCCTGAGGCCATCCCAATAGTTGTGGCTTCCCAGGATAAACAGGGGCAATCTGAGCCCATCTGAGCACCTACCTGCACTCAGACCCGTAGACTGATGTCCCCAGAAGTAAAAGGAACGAACAGGCCCCTAGGCACTAATCGGATCCATTGCTTTGTATTCCAGGCATTTCTCCTCAGAGGCCTGGATTTCAATACCAGCATATGGCTGTTCCTTGACTCACCCATCAGAACAAATCTCATCTACACATGGAAACTTGCACGTTGGAGCTGTGTCAAAGCCTCTGTTTAGGAGAACCCTACAGGGCCCCCAGTGCCACCGCTTCTTTCCAAGGTCTCCATAGACACAAAAACATATTAGGACACATCAACGGGAGAGTACATTTCAGCTCAGCCGCCTCGGTTGCTCCCCCAGATCCAGCAGATCTAACCTGTCTTGTTGCTTGGAGATAATTGGAATGCGAGGTGGGCTACCCAGCCATCCATCCTTAGAACCCTGCTCGGAATCGTTGGCCTGGAGCGAAGCAACAGGTCTCAATTGTCCTGCAGAAGAATCTTTGCAGTTGGGAGCTTTTCACATCTCCCATCGTGGGAAAACCCCCATGGCCTCGTGATCCACTCACCCCTTCAAGAAGGGGCCATCAGGGACAGAAAGTCCAACCTGAGCCATCGTCTGAACCTCGCCGTGATATCAGATGCACGCGATCTCGATTCAGGTCTGTAGATTGTGTCTGCCATATCCTCATCCAGAAACCTAGGCCTAGCTTGGTTTCTCAGACTTCCGTCCTCAGACTACTGGCCCACAATCCCTCCAGTTTCGCAATCCAGAACTACAATGCAGAACTCTGCATGCCCTCCAGAAGAAAAACATTGCCCTCTGGGGCTACCCAGAAACCCCACATGAGGATCAACCTGCACGCCATTCGGCTGTACCCCAAATATATAGGCTTACCAGGGCACTAAAGCCCTTTCTGACACAGCCTGAGCCTGGACCTCCTGGCCCCACCCAGACAGGTGGCTGCACATTGAGCACATCGGACCCGCCATGGCCTTAGGTCGTCATCTCTTCTCAACCTCGGTTTTCAGGCTTCGGAACCTAGACCTTATCTCCAATCATGGCCCGGGTTTGAAAATGATGCAGAAATCAGAACTCTTTCCCCATGGCAAGAAACCTTTTGGTTGGCATGTTGTCCAACGTTCAGTATAGTTGAAACCAGTGTGGCCTATGAGGCCCCGCCCATGCTTGGGGGCCACATTGGTCACAAACACACATTGTGACCCTCAGCCTGAGCCCAGTCCTCAGGTAAGGCCTCTCAGTGGCTGGATGAAGAGACAGCCTATAGGGCTTGCCATGCCCCTAGGCCCCAATGTTTCACCATTGTTCGTGTTGTCCCTTCACTCTTCCCCAGGGCTCTGCTTTGGGATTCCTCTTTTGGTGGGACACCTGAGGTAACAAACCTGAAAGGAGTCCTCCCATTCCACAGATTGACGAAAAACAATTGGGATCGGGCCAAATCCACAGAGAGGAAGATTCGTCCATGGCCCATGAGGCCTACCCAACATTCCAGGGCCATCGCTGATACAAAATCAAGAGACAAAAGCCTGAGCAAGCGCCTCAGACTCTCTCATTCTTCATATCCTGAAGAGTTCTTCACATCGTTTGTAGATCGGGCGTGCCATACCTACGTCCCCAAACATAAGCAGAGTTTGTGTTTTCAGGCTTCTGTCCTCAAACTCCTGGGCCACACACCCTCCAGGCTGGGCCCCTGGAGCCACATATTAGGACTGTGCCTACCCAATCCATGGGAGTTCTGCCCATTCATGTGCAAAATCGTACAAATTAGGAGAACCCTCCAAAGCCCCGGAGGCCATCCTAATGCTGTAGGTCCCCCGGGACAAAAAAGGGCGGTCTGACACCAGCTGAGCATCTACCTCCATTCATACCATAGATGGATGTCCCCAGAGAAGAAGATTGAACCAGACAGGACCCTAGGCCATTATCGGATCCTTTGCTTTGGTTTACAGGCATGTCTCCTCAAAAGCCTGGATTCCAATACCAGCATAGGGGTTTTCTTGAGGCTCCATAAGAACAAAACTCGTCTCCACAAGGAAACATGTGCATGGAATTATGTCAAAAGCTTCGGAGATACTTCAGGGTTCCGGGGCCACTGCCCCATTCCAAGGCCCTCATGGATACAAACACACATTAGGACCCATCCTCAGGAAAGTCCATTTCAAGTCAGCCACCCAGGATGCTCCCGTAGAGCCATCAGATCTAAACTGTCTTGTTGCTAGTAGACAATTGGAATGCGAGGCGGGCTTCCCAGGCATCCATCCTCGAACGTTGTTCTGTAGTCATTCCATATGGGATGTCCTGGAGCTGTCCAACAGGTCTCAATTGTTCGGGAGAAGGAATCCTTGAAGGGGGCTTCCCACAACTCCCAACGTGGGAAAAAACCTCCCGGAGCTCGAGATTCCGCTCCCTTCATGAAGGGGCCGTCAGGCACAGAAACTCCAACCTGAGCCAACGTCTGATCCTCGCCATCTCAGATGCATGAGATATTGGTTCAGATCTGCAGGGGGTACCTGCCGTGCCCTCACCCTAAAACCGAAGTCTAGCTTGTGTTCTCAGACTTCCGTCCTCACACTCCTGGCCCCGAAGCCCTCATGTTTGTCAATTCCGGACCGACAATGAAGCACTCTGCCTGCCCTCTAGAAAAAATATATTGCATAATGAGCTGCCCAGGCAGCTTAAAGGAAGAAAAAACTACACGGCACTCGAATGTACCCAAATTATATAGTCTAACCTGGGCACTATAGCAATGTCTGACACAACCTGAGCCCGGACCTCCTGACCAACACCAGGACAGCTGACCGCACACTGAGCACATCAGACCCGCCATGGCCTTAGGTCAACATCTCTTCCCTACCTCAGTTTTCAGGCTTCAGAACCTAGATCTTATCTACAATCACTGCCCAGGGGTGACTGTGATGCAGAAATCAGAACTCTTCCTTACCCATGGAAAGAAACCTTGTGGTTGGCATGTTGTCCAACGTTCAGTGTAGGAGAAACCAGCATTCACCCTGAGGCCCCGCCCATTCTTGAGTGCGACGGGGGCATAAACACGCATTGTGACCCTCAGCGTGAGTCCTGTCCTCTAGTACGTCCTCTCGGTGGCTGGACCCTTAGATGTCATCATGGGCTTGACATGTCCCTAGGCCCCAATTTTTGACCAGATTTCTGGTCGTCCAGTCGCCCCTCCCCAGGTCTCTACTCTGGAATCCCTCATTTGGTGGGACACCTGAGGTTGTTAAACAAAACAAAAAAAATCAACAACAACAGCAAAACGGACCTCTTCCATCCCACAGAATGACCCAAACTCTTTCGACGGGGCCAAACCCCCAGAGAGTAAGACTCCTCCAATTCCCATGAAGTCACCCGGAAATTTCACGACCATGAGTGACGCGATATCCAAAGACAAAAAATTGAGCAAGAGCCTCACACTCGCCCTTTTTTCATATCCCAAAGAGTTCTCCTCATTTTTATGTAGATCATTCCGGCCATACCTATGACCCGAAACATAAGCCGAGTTTGTGTTTTCAGACAACTGTCCAAACAGCTCTGGCCTACACACCCTACAGGCTCAGGCCCCTAGAGCCAAACCTGAGGACTGTGCTTGCCCTCTCCAAGGGAATTGTATGTGCCCATTCAAATGGCCACAACCCTACTAATCCTATAAACCTCCAAAGTCCCTGAGGCCATCCCAATAGTTGTGGCCTCCCAGGACAAACAGGGGAAATCTGAGCCGATCTGAGCACCTACCTGCACTCAGAACCGAAGACTGATGTCCCCAGAAGTAAAAAGGAACAAACAGGCCCCTAGGCACTAATCGGATCCATTGCTTTGTTTTTCAGGCATTTCTCCTCAGAGGCCTGGATTTCAGTACCAGCATATGGCTGTTTCTTGACTCACCCATCAGAACAAATCTCATCTACACATGGGAAACTTGCACGATGGAGCTGTGTCAAAGCCTCTGTTAGGAGAACCCTTCAGGGCCCCAGTGCCACCGCTTCTTTCCAAGGTCTCCATAGACACAAAGACATATTAGGGCACATCCACGGGAGATTCCATTTCAACTTAGCCTCCTCGGTTTCTCCCCCAGATCCAGCAGATCTAACCTGTCTTGTTGCTTGGAGACAATTGGAATGCGAGGTGGGCTACCCAGCCATCCATCCTTAGAACCCTGCTCGGAATCGTTGGCCAGGAGCAACCAACAGGTTTCAATTGTCCTGCAGAAGAATCTTTGCAGTTGGGAGCTTCTCACAACTCCCATCGTGGGAAAACACCCATGGCCTCGTGATCCACACACCCCTTCAAGAAGGGGCCATCAGGGACAGAAAGTCCAACCTGAGCGATCGTCTGAACCTCGTCCTGACTTCAGATGCAAGGGATCTCGATTCAGGTCTGTAGATTGTCCCTGCCATATCTTCACCCAGAAACCTAGGCCTAGCTTGTGTTCTCAGACTTCCATCCTCAGACTACTGGCCTAATAGCCGTCCAGTTTGGCAATCCAGTACTACAATGCAGCATTCTGACTGCCCTTCAGAAGAAAAACATAGCCCTCTGGGGCTAACCAGAAACCCCAAATGATGATAATCCTGCACTCCATTCGGCTGTACCCCAAATATATAGGCTGACCTGGGCACTAATGCCATTTCTGACACAGCCTGAGCCTGGACCTCCTGGCCCCACCCAGACAGCTAGCCGCACATTGTGCTCATCAGACCCGCCATGGCCTTAGGTCGTCATCACTTCTCAACCTCGGTTTTCAGGCTACAGAACCTAGACCTTATCTCCAATCACTGCCGGGGTTTGAAAATGATGCAGAAATCAGAACTCTTTCCCCATGGCAAGAATCCATTTGGTTGGCATGTTGTCCAACGTTCAGTGTCGTTGAATCCAGTGGGGCCCATGAGGCTCCGCCTATGCTTGCGGGCCACATTGGTCACAAACCCACATTGTGACCCTCAGCCTGAGCCCAGTCCTCAGGTAAGGCCTCTCATTAACGGATGGAGAGACAGCATATTTGCTTGCCATGCCCCGAAGCCCCAAATTTTAACCATAGTTCGGGTTGTCCCTTCACTCTTCCCCAGGCCTCTGCTTTGGAATTCCTCTTTTGGTGGGACACCTGAGGTAACAAACCTGAAAGGAGTCCTCCCAGCCCACAGATTGACGGAAAGCAATTGGGATCGGGCCAAATCCACAGAGAGCAAGATTCATCCATAGCCCATGAGGCCTCCCCAACATTCCACGACCATCGCTGATACAAAATCCAGAGACAAAAGCCTGAGCACGCGCCTCAGACTCGCTCATTCTTCATATACTGAAGAGTTCTTCAAATTAGAACCTACAAGGCACTCGAATGCACCCAAAATATATTGTCTATCCTGGGCAAAATGCACTGTCTGACAACCTGAGCCCGGACCTTGTGACCAACACCCAGACAGCTGACCGCACACTGAGCACATCAGACCCGCCATGGCCTTAGGTCATCATCTCTTCACTACCTCAGTTTTCAGGATTCAGAACCTAGAACTTATCTCCAATCACTGCCCTGTGTGATGCAGAAATCAGAACTCTTCCTTACCCATGGCAAGAAACCGTGTGGTTGGCATGTTGTCAAATGTTCAGTGTAGGAGAAACCAGCATTCACCCTGAGGCCCCGCCCATTCTTGAGTGCGACGAGGGCATAAACACGCATTGTGAGCCTCAGCGTGAGTCCTGTCCTCTAGTACGTCCTCTCAGTGGCTGGACCATTAGATGTCAAAATGGGCTTGACATGTCCCTAGGCCCCAATTTTTAACCAGATTTCTAGTTGTCCCGTCGCCCCTCCCCAGGGCTATACTCTGGAATCCCTCATTTGGTCGGGCACCTGAGGTTGAAAAACAAAACAAAGCAAATCAACATTAACAGAACAACGGACTTCTTCCATCCCACAGAATGACACCAAATTCTTTGGTCGGAGCCAAACCCCCCCCAGAAGTAAGACTCGTCCATTTACCATGAAGTCACCCGGAAATTTCACGACCATGAGTGACACGATATCCAGAGACAAAAACTTGAGCAAGAGCTTCACACTCGCCCTTTTTTCATATCCCGAAGAGTTCTCCTCATGGTCTGGAGATCAGTCATGCCATACCTATGACCTGAAACATAAGCCGAGTTTGTGTTTTCAGACAACTGTCCAAACAGCCCTGGCCTACACACCCTACAGGCTCAGGCCCCTGGAGCCAAACCTGACGACTGTGCTTTCCCTCTATAAGGGAATTGTATGTGCCCATTCCAATGGCCACAACCCTACTAATAGGATAAACCTCCAATGTCCCTGAGGCCATCCCAATATTTGTGGCTTCCCAGGACAAACAGGGGCAATCTGTGCCCATCTGAGCACCTTCCGGCACTCAGACCCGTAGACTGATTTCCCCAGAGGTAAAAAGGAACGAACAGGCCCCTAGGCACCTATCGGATCCATTGCTTTGTTTTCCAGGCATCTCTCCTAAGAGGCCTGGTATTCAATAAGTGCATATGGCTGTTTCTTGACTCACCCATCAGAACAAATCTCATCTACACATGGGAAACTTGAACGATGGAACTGTGTGAAAGCCTGTCTTTAGGACAACCCTTCAGGTCCCCAGTGTGACCGCTTCATTCCAAGGTCTCCATAGACATAATATCATATTAGGACACATCCACGGGAGAGTCCATTTCAACTCAGCCCCCTCGGTTTCTCCCCCCAGATCCAGCAGATCTAACCTGTCTTGTTGCTTGGCGACAATTGGAATGCGAGGTGGGGTACCCAGCCATCCATCCTTAGAACCCTGCTCGGAATCTTTCTCCTGGAGCCAACCAACAGGTCTCAATTGTCCTGTAGAAGAATCTTTGCAGTTGGGAGCTTCTCACAACTCCCATCGTGCGTAAACCGCCATGGCCTCGTGATCCCGCCCCCCTTCAAGAAGGGGCCATCAGGGACAGAATGTCCAACCTGAGCAATTGTCTGATACGTGCCCTGACTTCAAATGCACGAGATCTTGATTCAGGTCTCACACAGAAACCTAGTCCTAGCTTGGGTTCTCAGACTTCCGTCCTCAGACTACTGGCCCACAAGCCCTCCAGTTTGGCAATCCAGAACTACAATGCAGCACTCTGCCTGCCCTCCAAAAGAAAAACATTGCCCTCTGGGGCTACCCAGAAACCCCCAATGAGGATCAACCTGAACGCCATTCAGCTGTACCCCAAATATATAGGCTGACCTGGGCACTAATGCCCTTTCTGACACAGCCTGAGCCTGGACCTCCTGGCCCCACCCAGTCAGCTGGCCGCACACTGATCTCATCGGACCTGCCATGGCCTTAGGTCGTCATGTCTTCTCAACCTCGATTTTCAGGCTTCAGAACCTAGACCTTATCTACAATCACGGCCCAGGTTTGAAAATGATGCAGAAATCAGAAGTCTTTCCCCATGGCAAGAAACCTTGTGGTTGGCATGTTGTCCAATGTTCAGTGTAATTGAAACCAGTGAGGCCCATGAGGCCCCGCCCATGCTTGAGGGCGACTTGGTCACAAACCCACATTGTGACCCTCAGCCAGAGCCCAGTCCTCAGGAAAGGCCTCTCATTGACGGATGGAGAGACAGCATATTTGGTTGCCATGCCCCTAGGCCCCAATTTTTAACCATAGTTCGGGTTGTCCCTTTTCTCTTCTCCAGGGCTCTGCTTTGGAATTCCTCTTTTGGTGGGACACCTGAGGTAACAAACCTGAAAGGAGTCCTCCCATCCCACAGATTGACGAAAAGCAATTGGGTTCGGGTCAAATCCAAAGAGAGCAAGATTCGTCCATAGCCCATGAGGCCTCCCCAACATTCCACGACCATCGCTGATACAAAATCCAGAGACAAAAGCCTGAGCACGCGCCTCAGACTCGCTCATTCTTCATATCCTGAAGAGTTGTTCAGATTAGAACCTACACAGCACTCGAATGCACCCAAAATATATAGTCTATCCTGGGCACTAATGCACTGTCTGACAACCTGAGCCCGGACCTTGTGACCAACACCCAGACAGCTGACCGCACACTTAGCACATCAGACCCGCCATGGCCTTAGGTCATCATCTCTTCACTACCTCAGTTTTCAGGATTCAGAACCTAGAACTTATCTCCAATCACTGCCCAGTGTGATGCAGAAATCAGAAACTCTTCCTTACCCATGGCAAGAAACCTTGTGGTTGGCATGTTGTCCAATGTTCAGTGTAGGAAAACCAGCATTCACACTGAGGCCCCGACCATTCTTGAGTGCGACGAGGGCATAAACACGCATTGTGACCCTCAGCGTGAGTCCTGTCCTCTAGTACGTCCTCTCAGTGGCTGGACCATTAGATGTCAAAATGGGCTTGACATGTCCCTAGGCCCCAATTTTTAACCAGATTTCTGGTTGTCCAGTTGCCCCTCCCCAGGGCTCTACTCTGGAATCCCTCATTTGGTGGGGACACCTGAGGTTGAAAAACAAAAACAAAGAAAATCAACATTAACAGAACAACGGACTTCTTCCATCCCACAGAATGACACCAAACTCTTTGGACGGAGCCAAACCCCCAGAGAGTAAGACTCGTCCATTTACCATGAAGTCACCCGGAAATTTCACGACCATGAGTGACACGATATCCAGAGACAAAAATTTGAGCAAGAGCCTCACACTCGCCCTTTTTTCATATCCCTAAGTGTTCTCCTCATGGCCTGGAGATCAGTCATGCCATACCTATGACCCGAAACATAAGCCGAGTTTGTGTTTTCAGACAACTGTCCAAACAGCCCTGGCCTACGCACCCTACAGGGTCAGGCCCCCGGAGACAAACCTGACGACTGTGCTTGCCCTCTATAAGGGAATTGTATGTGCCCATTCCAATGGCCACAACCCTACTAATAGGATAAACCTCCAATGTCCCTGAGGCCATCCCAATATTTGTGGCTTCCCAGGACAAACAGGGGCAATCTGGGCCCATCTGAGCACCTACCGGCATTCAGACCCGTAGACTGATGTCCCCAGAGGTAAAAAGGGAACGAACAGGCCCATAGGCACCTATCGGATCCATTGCTTTGGTTTCCAGGCATCTCTCCTCAGAGGCCTGGTATTCAATAACTGCATATGGCTGTTTCTTGACTCACCCATCAGAACAAATCTCATCTACACATGGGAAACTTGCACGATGGAGCTGTGTGAAAGCCTGTTTTTAGGAGAACCCTTCAGGTCCCCAGTGTGACTACTTCATTCCAAGGTCTCCATAGACACAAAATCATATTAGGACACATCCACGGGAGAGTCCATTTCAACTCAGCCTCCTCGGTTGCTCCCCCAGATCCAGCAGATATAACCTGTCTTCTTTCTTGGCGACAATTGGAATGCGAGGTGGGCTACCCAGCCATCCATCCTTAGAACCCTGCTCGGAATCTTTGTCCTGGAGCCAACCAACAGGTCTCAATTGTCCTGTAAAAGAATCTTTGCAGTTGGGAGCTTCTCACAACTCCCATCGTGCGTAAACCCCCCATGGCCTCGTGATCCAGCACCCCTTCAAGAAGGGGCCATCAGGGACAGAATGTCCAACCTGAGCGATCGTCTGATACTCGCCCTGACTTCATATGCACGAGATCTTGATTCAGGTCTCACACAGAAACCTAGGCCTAGCTTGCGTTCTCAGATGTCCGTCCTCAGACTACTGGCCGAGAAGCCGTCCAGTTTGGCAATCCAGACTACAATGCAGCACTCTGCCAGCCCTCCAGAAGAAAAACATTGCCCTCTGTGGCTACCCAGAAACCCCAAATGAGGATCAACCGGCACGCCATTCGGCTGTACCCCAAAATATATAGGCTGACCTGGGCACTAATGCCCTTTCTGACACAACCTGAGCCTGGTCCTCCTGGCCCCACCCAGAGAGCTGGCCGCACACTGATCACATCGGACCCGCCATGGCCTTAGGACGTCATCTCTTCTCAACCTCGGTTTTCAGGCTTCAGATCCTAGACCTTATCTCCAATCACGGCCCGGGTTTGAAAATGATGCAGAAATCAGAACTCTTTCCCCATGGCAAGAAAACTTGTGGTTGGCATGTTGTCCAAGGTTCAGTGTACTTGAAACCAGTGTGGATATGAGGCCGCGCCCATGTTTGCGCGCCACATTGGTCACAAAATCACATTGTGACCCTCAGCCTGAGCCCAGTCCTCAGGTAAGGCCTCTCAGTTGCTGGATGGAGAGACAGCATATTGGGCTTGCCATGCCCCTAGGCCCCAATTTTTAACCGTAGTTTCGGGTAATCCCTTCAGTCTTCCCCATGGCTCTGCTTTGGAATTCCTCTTTTGTTGGGACACCTGAGGTAACAAAACTGAAAGGAGTCCTCCCATCCCACAGATTGACGAAAAACAATTGGGATAGGGCCAAGTCCACAGAGAGCAAGATTCGTCCATGGCCCATGAGGCCTCCCCAACATTCCACATCCATCGCTGATACAAAATCCAGAGACAAAAGCCTGAGCACGCTCCTCAGACACGCTCATTTTCATATCCTTAAGAGTTCTTCAGATAAGAACCTACACGGCACTCGAAGCCACCCAAAATATATAGTCTAACCTGGGCACTAATGCACTGTCTGACAACCTGAGCCCGGACCTCGTGACCAACACCCAGACAGCTGACCGCACACTGAGCACATCAGACCCGCCATGTCCTTGGGTCATCATCTCTTTCCTACCTCAGTTTTCAGGCTTCAGAACCTAGACCTTATCTCCAATCACTGTCCAGGGGTGACTGTGATGCAGAAATCAGAACTCTTCCTTACTCATGGAAAGAATCTTGTGGTTGGCATGTTGTCTAACGTTCAGTGTAGGAGAAACCCGCATTCACAATGAGGCCCTGCCCATTCTTGAGTGCGACGAGGGCATAAACACGCATTGTGACCCTCAGCGTGATTCCTGTCCTTTAGTACGTCCTCTCAGTGGCTGGACCATTAGATGTCATAATGGGCTTGACATGTCGCTAGGCCCCAATTTTTAACCAGATTTCTGGTTGTCCAGTCGCCCCTCCCCAGGGATCTACTCTGGAATCCCTCATTTGGGGGGACACCTGAGGCGAAAAACAAAACAAAACAATTCAGCAACAACAGAACAACTTACTAATTCCATCCCACAGAATGACCCCAAATTCTTTGGACAGGGCCAAACCCCCAGAGAGTAAGACTCGTCCATTTCCCATGAAGTCACCCGGAAATTTCACAACCATGAGTGACACGATATGCAGAGACAAAAACATGAGCAAGAGCCTCACACTCGCCCTTTTTTCAAATCCCGAAGTGTTCTCCTCATGGTCTGGAGATCAGTCAGTCATGCCTACCTATGACCCGAAACATAAGCCGAGTTTGTGTTTTCAGACAATGTCCAAACAGCCCTGGCCTACACACCCACAGGCTCAGGCCCCTGGAGCCAAACCTGAGGACTGTGCTGCCCTCTCCAAGGGAATTGTATGTGCCCATTCAAAAGGCCACAACCCTACTAATAGGATAACCTCCAAAGTCCCTGAGGCCATCCCAATATTTGTGGCTTCCCAGGACAAACAGCGGCAATCTGGGCCCATCTGAGCACCTACCGGCACTCAGACCGGTAGACTGATGTCCCCAGAGTTAAAAAGGAACGAACAGGCCCCTAGGCTCCTATCGGATCCATTGCTTTGGTTTCCAGGCATCTCTCCTCAGAGGCCTGGATTTCAATAACAGCATATGGTTTGTTCTTGACTCACCCATCAGAACAAATCTCATCTACACATGGGAAACGTGCACGATGGAGCTTGTGAAGCCTCTCTTTAGGAGAACCCTTCAGGGCCCCCGTGCGACCGCTTCATTCCAAGGTCTCCATAGACGCAAAATCATATTAGGACACATCTACGGGAGAGTCCATTTCAACTCAGCCTCCTCGGTTGCTCTCCCAGAATCAGCAGATCTAACCTGTCTTGTTGCGTGGAGACAATTGGAATGCGAGGTGGGCTACCCAGCCATCCATCCTTAGAACCCTGCTCAGAATCATTGTCCTGGAGCCAACCACCAGGTCTCAATTGTCCTGCAGAAGAATGTTTGCAGTTTGGAGCTTCTCACAACTCCCATCTTGGGAAAACACCCATGGCCTCGTGATCCACCCCCCCTTCAAGAAGGGGCCATCAGGGACAGAATGTCCAAACTGAGCGATCATCTGATCCTCGCCCTGACTTCAGATGCACGAGATATCCATTGAGGTCTGTAGACTGTGCCTCCAATACCCTCACCCAGAATCCTAGTTCTAGCTTGGGGTCTCAGACTTCCGTCCTCAGACTACTGGCCCACAAGCCCTCCAGTTTGGCAATCCAGACTACAATGCAGCACTCTGCCTGCCCTCCAGAAGAAAAACATTGCCCTCTGGGGCTACCCAAAAACCGCCAATGAGGATCGACCTGCACGCCATTCGGGTGTACCCCAAATATATAGGCTCTCCTGGGCACTAATGCCCTTTCTGACACAGCCTGAGCCTGGACTTCCTGGCCCCACTCAGATAGCTGGCCGCACAGTGATCACATCGGACCCGCCATGGCCTTAGGACGTCATCTCTTCTCAACCTCGGTTTTCAGGCTTCAGAACCAAGACCTTATCTCCAACACGGCCCGGGTTTGAAAATGATGCAGAAATCAGAACTCTTTCCCCATGGCAAGAAACCTTGTGGTTGGCATGTTGTCCAAGGTTCAGTGTAGTTGAAAACAGTGTGGCCCATGAGGCCCCGCCCATGCTTGCGGGCCACATTGGTCACAAACACACATTGTGACCCTCAGCCTGAGCCCAGTCCTCAGGTAAGGCCTCTCAGTGGCTGGATGGAGAGACAGCATATTGGGCTTGCCATGCCCCTAGGCCCCAATTTTTAACCGTAGTTCGGGTTGTCCCTTCAGTCTTCCCCAGGGCTCTGCTTTGGAATTCCTCTTTTGTTGGGACACCTGAGGTAACAAACCTGAAAGGAGTCCTCCCATCCCACAGATTGACGAAAAACAATTGGGATCGGGCCAAATCCACAGAGAGCAAGATTCGTCCATGGCCCATGAGGCCTCCCCAACATTCCACGGCCATCGCTGATACAAAATCCAGAGACAAAAGCCTGAGCATGCGCCTCAGACTCGCTCATTCTTCATATCCTGAAGAGTTCTTCAGATAAGAACCTACACGGCACTCGAATGCACCCAAAATATATAGTCTAACCTGGGCACTAATGCACTGTCTGACAACCTGAGCCCGGACCTCGTGACCAACACCCAGACAGCTGACCGCACACTCAGCACATCAGACCCGCCATGGCCTTAGGTCATCATCTCTTCCCTACCTCAGTTTTCAGGCTTCAGAACCTAGACCTTACCCTAAGTTTTCAGGCTTCAGAACCATGAACCTAACCATAACCCTGACCCCTACCCTAAGCCTTACGCTAACCCTGACCTCAACAATGTCTAACCCTAAGCCTGACCCTAAGTCTTTCTTAACCCTAACCCTAACACTAACCTTGTCTAAACCCAGCTCTGTTCTCTCCAGCAGGGACAACCCCCTGCACCCAGGCCTCCCTTGTTCTGGGAGGAGGTTACATGGGGGTCACTGGATGGGCACTGCATTGAGTGGAGTGTGAGCCTTGAGCAGCATGGGGACCGGCAGCTCAGGGAGCTCTGGTGCAGCAGGAAGTTCGGTAAGGAGCCCCCAGGCCGTCGTGACCTCACTTCCCTGACGACAGAGCCCAAAGGAATTGGAACCCACGTATCCATGCACCCCATTACAGAGAAAGCCCTCTGCCCAGCTCATTTCTAGGCACATCCTAAAGGAAAGGACATGTTCTTCTGCTGTACTGAAGCCGAGAGGATTCAGGGAGAAGAGAGCTCGCCGGCCAGACAAGTCACCTCCCTGGCAGGTCATATCAGGTTTCCCCAACGCCTCATGCCTTTGGCTAATTAAATCAAAAGGAGACATGAGGGGGCTCAGAGTCAGAGAGTCCCACACCTTCTATTCGACCCTAGGTCTCCTCCCCGTCTCTGTGTCTTTGTGTGTGTGTTTGTGTGTGCGCCACTGGGTTTCTGTGTCTCTGTGTAAAGAAGACCTGGCCATGCCATCGTGGATGGAGATGCCCCAAGCAGGATGAGGCTGATATGGGGTTAGATGTCTGTTGGGTAAGTCATGTTCACCCCCCCAGTTTAAGGCTGCTTAAGTGGGATCAGTTTTAGGGTCTACACCCTTCTGCCCAGGGTTTATCCTGAGACCCTGAATGGATGGGTCCATGACTCAGGAGCAGGGCTAACCCTAACAGTAACCACTAACCCTGACCCTGACACTGACTGTGAGCCTGCCCCAAACCCTAACCCAAGCCCTGACCCTGACTCTGACCCTGACCCTTACTGTGATCCTTACCTGAACCATAAACCGAAACCTAGCCTGGCAAGGACCCTGATGTGGACCCTGAACCTAAACCTAACTCTGACATTACCGTAAATATGACTAATACCTAACCATGACCCAGACCCTGACCCTAATCCTAACCCTGATGCTGATCTAAACCTGACCCTAACACTAACCCTGACACTGAATGTGAGCCTGAACCTAACTCAAACCCTAAACGAAACCCTGACCATGACACTACCACGGGCCCTGACCCGAAACCTAACGCTGAGCCTAACCCTAAAACTAACCCCTAACATTATCCCTGACACTGACCCCAACCCGGTCTAACCCCAACCCTCAAACTACCTCTAATCCTAACTCTAACCCCACTTTAACAATAATCCTGACCCTCTCCCTGACCCTGATCATAACCCTAACTCTGAACTTTGCCTATGTCAGACCTTAACCTTAAACCTGACCCTGTCCTTGACCTTAACACTGACCCTAACCCTGACTGTAAACCTAACTCTGACCCAATCCGTGATCCTGAACAGAATCGTAACCCTAAAGCTAACACTGATCCTGAACGTACTCATAAAACAGAACCTAAACATAAAGCTGACCTTACCATAACCGTAAACCTAATCCTGACCCTGACCCTAACCCTGACACTAAACCTGTCCCAAACCTAACCCTGACCCTGACATGAACCTTGCCCCCACACCAAAACTTGAACCTGACCCTAAATCTGACCATGACCCTGAACCTGACCCTAAACCTAACCTTCATCCTAACACTGATCCTGTCCCTTACTGTGACCGTAACACTAACCGTGACCCTACTGTGAGCCTGACCCTAAACCTAACCATGAACCTAACCCTAACCCTGACCCCTACCCTAAGCCTTACGCTAACCCTGACCTCAACGACGTCTAACCATAACCCTGACCCTAAGTCTTTCTTAACCCTAACCCTAACACTAACCTAGTCTAAGCCCAGCCTTGCTCCCTCCAGCAGGGACAACAGCTGCACCCAGGCTTCCCAGGGGCTGGGGGGAGGCTGTATGGGGGTCACTGGATGGGCACTGCGTTGAGTGGAGTGTGAGCCTTGAGCAGCTTGGGGACCGGTAGCTCAGGGAGCTCTGGTCGAGCAGGAAGTTCGGTAAGGAGCCCCCAGGCAGTGGTGACCTCACTTCCCTGACGACAGAGCCCAACGGAATTGGAACCCACGTATCCAGGCACCCCATTACAGAGAGAAAACACCCCGGCCCAGCTCATTTCTAGGCACATCCTAAAGGAAGCGACACGTTCTTCTTCTGTACTGAAGCTGAGAGGATGCAGGGAGAAGAGAGCTCGCCCACCAGACACGTCCCCTCCATGTCAGGTCATATCAGGTTTCCCAAACGCCTCAGGCCCTTTGGCTAATAAAATCAAAACGTGACACCAGGGGGCTCAGAGTCAGAGAGTCCAACAACTTCTATTCGACTGGTGTAGCCCTTGGTCTCCTCCCTGTCTCTCTCTCTGTGTGCGTGTGTGAGTGTTTTGCCACTGGGTTTCTGTGTCTGTATGTAAAGAGGACCTGGCCATGCCATCGTGGATGGAGATGCCACAAGCAGGATCAGGCTGATGATGGGTTAGATGCCTGGTGGGCAAGTCATGAGTCCATGACCCAGGAGCGGGGCGAACCCTAACAGTAACCACTAACCATGACCCTGACACTGACTCTGAGCCTGCCCCAAACCCTAACCCGAACCCTGACCCTGACCCTGACGCTAAAAAAACTGACCGTGATCCCGACCTGAACCCTTAATCTGAACCTGAGCCTGACACTGACCTTGTCCGGATCCTGGACCTAAAACTAACTCTGGAATAACCTAGCTATGACTCATCCCTAACCGTGACCCTGACCCTGACCCTAAACCTAATACTGACCTTGAACTAACCCTGACCCTAACTGAACCCTGTCCGTGACTGTGTGCCTGACCCTAAAACTAACCCTAAGGTAACCCTAACCGTGACCCTTATACGGACCCTGAACCTAAACCGAACACTGACCCTGACCCTAACACTAACCCCTACCATAAACCAAACCCTCACCCTACCTTACGCAGTCTAACCCTAACCCTCACGTTAACACTACTAACTCTAACACTAACCCCATCCCAAATTTTCCCATAAACCTAAATGTGAACCTTAACCGAACATAAAGCAAAGCCTGAACCTAAATCTGACCCTGGCCCTGACCTTCACCTGACCCTGACCCTGACCCTAATCCTAACCATGACCTTAACACTGACCAACATAACCCTGTCCCTGACCGGAATGTGGAATTTAACCAATACCTGATCCTGACGCTAAACATGACACTGGCCCAAACTTCACCCTGACGCTGACCCAGGCCATGACCATCAACCTAACCCTGACCCTAACAGTGACCCTGATCCGAACCTAACACTAACACTGAGACTGAATGTGAGCCTGACCCTAACTCTACCCCTAAACATAACCCTAACCCTGACAGTACCACGGGTCCTCCGCCGATCCTATCGCTGAACCTAACCCTAACACTATACTCTAACCCTACCGCGGATCCTGACCCTAACCAATCTAACCCTAACCCTCAAACTAACTCTAACCCTAATACTAAACCTAAACGTTAACAATAACCCTTACCTTATACCTGACTATGATCATAACCCTAACCCTGAACTTTGCCTCTACCAGACCCTGACCCTAAACCTGACCCTGGCCCTGACCCTAAACCTAACCATGACATTAACACTGACCACTACATAACCTTGTCCCTAACCCAAATGTGGACTTTGAACCAATACCTGATCCTGACCCTTAACCTGACACTGGCTCTAAACTTCACCCAGACCCTGACCCAGGCCATGATCATAAACCTAACCCTGAGCCTAATAGTGATCCCGACCCTGACCTGAACACTAAACCTGAGCCTGGCTGTTAGCCTACCCTACTCTAACCGTAAATGTAACCCTGACCCTGACACTAACGCGGGCCCTACCCCGAATCCTATTGCTGAAACTAAACCCTAACACTAATCCCTAACCTACCACGGAAACTGACCCTAACAAGTTCTAACCCTAACCATCAACCTAACGCTAACCCTAACACTAACGCTGAACTTTAACAATAACCCTGACCCTATAGCTGACTATGATCATAACCCTAACCCTGAACTTTGCCTATACCAGACACTGACCCTAAACCTAACCCTGAAAATTGCTATTAGGGACCCTGATCCTAAACCTGACCATGGCCCTGACCCTAAACCTAACCATGACCCTAACAATGACCACTACATAACCCTGTCCCTGACCCGAATGTGGACTTAAAACCAATAGCTGATCCTGACCGTAAACCTGACACTGACCCTGACCCTGACTCTGACAGTAATGGTAACCCTGACCCTATTGTGAGCCTGACCCTAAAACTAACCATGAACCTAACCCTAACCCTGACCCCTACCCTAACCCTAACACTAACCCTGACCCCAACAATGTCTCACCCTAACCCTAACCCTAAGTCTCTCGCTAACACTAACCCTAACCCTAACCCTAACCCTAACCTTAACTCGGTCTGAACCCATCTCTGTTCCCAGAAGCGGGGACAATAGTTGCATCCAGGACTCCCAGGGGCTGGGATTGGCTGTGTGGGGGGGTCACGGGATGAACAGGGCATGGAGTGGTGGGTGAGCCTTGAGCAGCTAGGGGATGGGCACGCTCAGGGTGCTCTGGTGGGAGCAGAAAAGTTTGGTAAGGAGCCCCCATTCAATGGTGACCTCACTTCCCTGACGACAGGGCCCAACGGAATTAGAATCCACGTATCCAGGCACCCCATTACAGAGAAAACCCCCCTGCCCAGCTCATTTCTAGGCACATCCTAAAGGAAGTGACATGTTCTTCTGTTGTACTGAAGCCCTGAGGATGCAGGGAGAAGAGAGCTCACCCACCATACACGTCCCCTCACTGGCAGGTCATATCAGGCTTCCCCAACGCCTCAGGCCCTTTGGCAAATAAAATCAAAAGGTGATACCAGGGGGCTCAGAGTCAGAGAGTCCCACACCTTTTAATTGAGCGGTATAGCTCTAAGTCTCCTCCCCATGTGTGTGTGTGTGTGTGTGTGTGTGTGTGTGTGTGTGTGTGTGTGTGTGTGTGTGTGTGTGTGCCTCTGGGTGTCTGTGGCTCTGTGTGTAAAGAGGACCTGGCCATGCCATCGTGGGTGAAGATGTCCCAAGCAGGAGCAGGCTGATGAGGGGTTAGATGCCTGGTGGGCAGGTCATGTTTACATCCCAGTGTAATGCTGGCTAAGTGGGATCGGGTGTGGGGTCTACAGCCTTCTGCCCAGGGTTTTTCCTGAGAACCTAAAGGGAGGGGACAATGAACCAGGAGCGGGGAGAACCCTAACAGTAACCACTGACCGTGACCCTGACACTGTGAGCCTGCCCCAAACCCTAACCCGAGCCCTGACCCTGATCCTGACCCTAACCCTGACCGTGATCCTGACCTGAACCCTAAACCTAAACCTAAGCCTGATGCTGACCCTGATACGGACCCTGAACCTAAACCTAAGTCTGAGATAACCTAACTATGACTCATCCCTAAACAGGACCCTGACCTGACCCTAATCCTAATCCTGACGCTGACCTAACCCTTGACCCTAACCCTAACCCTGACCCTGACTGTGTGCCTGACCCTAAACGTAAACCTAAAGGTAACCCTAACACTGACCCTAATATGGACCCTGTACCCAAACCGAACACTGACCCTGACCCTAACACTAACCCCTACCTAAAACCAAACCCTCACCCTGACATAACCCTGTCTAACCCTAACCCACACGATAACACTACTTCTAACTCTAACCCTAACCCCATCCCAAACTTTTCCCCTAACCTAACTGTGAACCTGAGCCGAACATAAAGCAAAGAATGAACTTAAACCTGACCCTGGCCCTGACCTTAACCTGACTCTGACCCTGACCCTAATCCTAACCATGACCTTAACATTGACCACTACATAACCCTGTCCCTGACCCAAATGCGGACTTTAACCAATACCTGATCCTGACGCTAAACCTGACACTGGCCCAAACTTCACCCTGACCCTGACCCAGGCCATGACCATCAACCTAACCCTGACCCTAACAGTGACCCTGACTCAAACCTAACACTAACCCTGACTGAATGTGAGCCTGACCCTAACTCTACCCCTAAACGTAACCTTAACCCTGACACTACCACGGGTCCTCCGCTGATCCTATCGCTGAACCTAACCCTAAACACTATACTCTAACCCTTCCTCGAACCCTGACCCTAAACATGTCTAACCCTAACCCTCAAACTAACTCTAACCCTAACACTAACCCTAAACTTTAACAATAACCCTTACCCTATACCTGCCTATGATCATAACCCTAACCCTGAACTTTGCCTCTACCAGACCCTGACCCTAAACCTGACCCTGGCCCTGACCCTAAACCTAACCATGACACTAACACTGACCACTACATAACCTTGTCCCTAACCCAAATGTGGACTTTGAACCAATACCTGATCCTGACCCTAAACCTGACACTGGCTCTAAAACTTCACCCTGACCCTGACCCAGGCCATGATCATAAACCTAACCCTGAGCCTAATAGTGATCCCGACCCTGACCTGAACACTAAACCTGAGCCTGGCTGTTAGCCTACCCTACTCTAACCGTAAATGTAACCCTGACCCTGACACTAAGTGGGCCCTACCCCGAATCCTATTGCTGAAAAACTAACCCTAACACTAACCCCTAACCTTCCACAGACCCTGACCCTAACAAGTTCTAACCCTAACCATCAACCTAACGCTAACCCTAACACTAACGCTGAACTTTAACAATAACCCTGACCCTATAGCTTACTATGATCATAACCATAACCCTGAACTTTGCCTATACCAGACACTGACCGTAAACCTAACCCTGAAAATTGCTATTAGGGACCCTGATCCTAAACCTGACCATGGCCCTGACCCTAAACCTAACCATGACAGTAACACTGACTACTGCATAACCTTGTCCCAACCCAAATGTGGACTTTGAACCAATACCTGATCCTGACACTAAACCTGACACTGCCCTAAACTATACCCTGACCCCTGACGCAGGCCATGACCATAAACCTAACCCTGACCCTAACACTGACCCTAACCCTGACCCTAACACTAACCCTGACACTGAATGTGAGCCTGACCCTAACTCTACCCCTAAACATAACCCTGACCCTGACACTAACACGTGCCCTCCGCGAATCCTATCGCTGAAAACTAACCCTAACACTAAACCCTAACCCTACCACGGACCCTGACCCTAACGAGGGCTAACCCTAACCCTCAACCGAACTCTAACCCTAAACCTAACCCTAAACATAAACAATAACCCGGACCCTATGCCTGATTATGATCATTACCCTTACCCGGAACTTTGCACATAGCAGTCCCTGACCCTAAATCTGACCCTGGCCCAGACTCTAAACAGAACCATGACCCTAACAATGACCACTAAATAATCCTGTCCCTGACCCGAATGTGGGACTTTAAACCCAATACCTGAACCTGACCGTAAACCTGACACTGGCCCTAGACTTCACCATGACCCTGACCCAGGCAAAGACTATAAACCTAACCCTGACTCTAACAGTGATGCTGACCCTGGCCCCTAAACACTAACCCTGACATTGAATGGGAGCCTGACCCTAACTCTAACCCTAAACGTAACCCGCACCCTGATACTAACACGGGTCCTGACGCGAAACCTAACGCTGAAACCTAACCCTAAAACTAACCCCTAACATTATGCCCTGACACTGACCCAAACCCAGTCTAACCCTAACCCTCCCTAGCTCTAACCCTAACCCTAAACCCACTTTAACAATTATCCTAACCCTCTCCCTGAACCTGATCATAACCCTAACTCTGAACATTGCCTATGTCAGAACTTAACCTTAAAACTGACCCTGGCCTTGACCTTAACTCTGACCCTAACCGTGAATGTAAACCTAACTCTGACCCATCCGTGATCCTGAACAGAATCTTCACCCTAAATCTCACCCTATTCCTGAACCTACTCATAAAACAGAACCTAAACATAAAGCTGACCTTACCATAACCATAAACCTATCCTGACCCTGACCCTAACACTGACACTAAACCTGTCCCCAAACCTAACCCTGATCCTGACATGAACCTTGCCCCCCAAACAGAAACTTGACCATGATCCTGAAACTGACCCTTAACTTAACCCGTCACCCTAACACTGACCCTGACCCTGACTCTGACCATAACAGTAATCCTGACCCAACTGTGAGCCTGACCGTAAACCTAACCATGATCCTAACCCTAACCCTGACCCCTACCCTAACCCTAATGCTAACCCTGACCCCAACGATGTCTCACCCTAACCCTAACCCTAAGTCTCTTGCTAACACTAACACTAACCCTAACCCTAACCCTAACCTTAACTCAGTCTGAACCCATCTCTGTTCCCAGAAGTGGGGACAACAGTTGCATCCAGGACTCCCAGGGGCTGGGTTTGGCTGTGTGGGGGTCACTGGATGAACAGGGCATGGGGTGGTGGGTGAGCCTTGAGCAGCTAGGGGATGGGCACGCTCAGGGTGCTCTGGTGGGAGCAGAAAGTTTGGTAAGGAGCCCCCATTCAATGGTGACCTCACTTCCCTGACGACAGAGCCCAACGGAATTAGAATCCACGTATCCAGGCACCCCATTACAGAGAAAACCCCCCTGCCCAGCTCATTTCTAGGCACATCCTAAGGGAAGCGACATGTTTTTCTGCTGTACTGAAGCCCTGAGGATGCAGGGAGAAGAGAGATCACCCGCCATACACATCCCGTCACTGGCAGGTCATATCAGGCTTCCCCAACGCCTCAGGCCCTTTGGCAAATAAAATCAAATGGTGACACCAGGGGGCTCAGAGTCAGAGATTCCCACACCTTTTGATCGAGCGGTATAGCTCTAAGTCTCCTCCCCGTGTGTGTGTGTAAAGAGGACCTGGCCATGCCATCGTGGGTGGAGATGTCCGGAGCAGGAGCAGGCTAAAGAGGGGTTAGATGCCTGGTGGGCAGGTCATGTTTACATCCCAGTGTAATGCTGGCTAAGTGGGATCGGGTGTGGGGTCTACAGCCTTCTGCCCAGGGTTTTTCCTGAGAACCTAAAGGGAGGGGACAATGAACCAGGAGCGGGGAGAACCCTAACAGTAACCACTGACCCTGACCCTGATCCTGACACTGTGAGCCTGCCCCAAAACCCTAACCCGAGCCCTGACCCTGACCCTGAACCTAACCCTGACCGTGATCCCGACCTGAACCCTAAACCTAAACCTAAGCCTGACGCTGACCCTGATCCGGACCGTGAACCTAAACCTAAGTCTGAGATAACCTAAACTATGACTCATCCCTAAACGTGACCCTACCTGAATCTAATCCTAATCCTGACGCTGATCTAACCCTGACCCTAACCCTAACCCTGTCCGTGACCGTGTGGTGTGACCCTAAACCTATCCCTAAAGGTAACCCTAACCCTGACCCTAATACGGACCCTCAAACCAAACCGATCGTTGACCCTGACAATAACACTAATAATCCCTACCCTAAACCAAACCCGAACGCTGACCTTACGCTGTCTAACCCTAACCCTCACCATAACCACTACTTCTAACTCTAACCGTAACCCCATCCCAAACTATCCCCTAAACCTAAATGTGACCATGAAACGAACATAAAGCAAAGCCTGAACCTAAACCTAACCCTGACACTGACCTTCACCTGAAACTGACCCTGACCCTAATCCTAACCAATGACCCTAACACTGACCACTACACAACCCTGTCCCTGACCCGAAATGTGGACTTTAAAACCAATACATGATCCTGAAGCCAAACCTGACACTGGGCCTAAACTTCACCCTGAAACCTGACCCAGACAATGACAATCAACTATATCCCTGACCCTAACAGTGACCCCGACCCAGACCTGAACACTAAACCACACCCCTGACTGTGAGGCTGACCCTTACTGTAACCCTAAACTTAACCCCTGACCCTGACACTAACAAGGGCCATACCCTGAAACCTAACGCTGAACCTAACCCTAAAACTAACCCCTAACATTATCCCTGAAACTGACACTAACCTGTTCTAACCCTAACCCTCAACCACCTCGAACCCTAACCACTAACCCCACTTTAAACAATTATCCTAACCCTCTCCCTGAACCTGATCATAACCCTAACTCTGAACATTGCCTATGTCAGAACTTAACCTTTAAAAACTGACCCTGGCCTTGACCTGAACATCGACGAACCTAACCCTGACTGTAAACCTAACTCTGACCCAAATCCGTGAGCCTGAACAGAATCGTCACCCTAAAATCTCACCCTTATCCTGAACCTACTCATAAAACAGAACCTAAACATAAACTACTGGGCCTTACCATAACCATGAACTAAACCGTGACCCTGACCCCTAACCCTGACAATAAACCTGTCCAAAGTCTAAACTGACCCTGACATGAACCTTGCCCCCACACCAAAACTTGAACCTGACTCTAACCATCTGACCATGACACTTGAAATCCTTGACCCTAAACAAAACTGTCATCCTAACAGCTGTCATCCCCTAACACTGACCTTATGGACCCTGTCCTAACCAGACCCCTGACCCTACCCTAAGTGGTAAGCCGAACTCAAGATCGTCTAACCCTTAACCCTACCTACCCTAAGTCTGTCTTAACCCTAACCCTAACCTAATCTAGCGAAACCCGCTCTGTTCATCCAGCGGGGACAACAGCCTGCCACCTAGTCCTCCCAGGGGGTGGGGGAGGCTGTATGGGGGTCAATGCATGGGCAACTGAGTTGAGGGGAGTGGAGCCTGAGCAGTTGGGGACCAGTGGAATCAGGGAGGCTCTGGTCGAACAGGAAGTTCGGGTAAGGGATCCCGCAGGCAGTAGTGACCTCAGTCCTGACGACAGAGCCCCCAAGGGAATGGAAACCCGCGTATCCAAGGCACCCCATTCACAGAGAAAAACCCCAATGCCAAGCTCCATATCTAGGACATCCTAAAGGAAGCGACATGTTCTTCTGCTTGTCTGAAGTGAGAGGATGCAGGGAGAAGACTCTGCCCAGGGTTTATCCTGAGACCCTGAACGGATGGGTCCATGACCCAGGATCAGGGCTAACCCTAACAGAACCACTAACCCTGACCTGACACTGACTGTGAGCCTGCTCCCTATACCTAACCCAAGCCCTGACCCTGACCCTGACCCTGACCCTGACTGTGATCCTGACTCTGAACCCTAAACCTAAACCTAAGCCCACACTGACCCTGATGTGACCCTGAACCCAAACCTAACTCTGACATTACCTGAATCCATGACTGAAAACCTAATAAGGAACTCTCTGACCATGACCCTAATCTAATCCCACGCTGACCTAACCCGACGCTAACCCTAAGCCCTGAACGTGACTGTGAGCCTGACGCCAACCTAAACTAAAGGTAACTCTAACCATGAACTCCTACGGACCCTGAACCAAAACCCCATAGCTGAACCTTGACCCTAACCACTAACCCTCCCCTAAACCAAACCCTAACTCTGACCTTATGCTGTCTAACCCAA